>NC_134498.1:12703491-12913491 GCF_040206685.1 Ascaphus truei
GAGAAAGCAAGCATGCCAGATACTATGCTAGCAAATAAACTAAATACGAAACACCAAAATTACAACATACAAGCCCTAAAACTAAAAACGGAAGAGACCACAGCTAACCCAAAGTTAATTGTAGAAGAAATAAAAAAATTCAATGAAGATCTTTATAGCGGAGTGAAGTGGCACATAATTATAGTACAAAACGAGCTTTGAGGGACTTCCTGCAAAGCTCAAACCTACCGAGACTGAGCGGTCTGGAGAGAGAGTTACTGGGGAATAATTTTACACTAGAAGAGCTCACTGACGTAATTAAAAATCTAAAACCCTCTAAGGACCCGGGTCCAGATGGATTCTCGAACCTGTACTGTAAAAATGTATTAAACAGCTGGTCCCTTGCCTCCTCCGAATCTTTAATGCGGTCTTGGCAGGGACCCCTTTCCCGGAGCACATGCTCCAGGCATCCATCTCTTTAATCTATAAACAGGGAAAAGATCCTTTGGACTTTAAAAGTTACAGACCAATTTCCCTAATAAACACGGACATCAAAATGTATGCAAAATTAATAGCCAACAGATTGAGTCACATCCTGCCTAGACTAATTCACCCAGATCAAGTCATATTTATTAAGGATCGGCAAGTAGCGGATAACACACAACGAATTATTGATCTGATAGAGATAGCCAATACAAAATCAATACCGGTTATGGTGTTATGTCTAGATGCAGAAAAAGCGTTCGACAGGATTGACTGGCCATATTTAGAGGCCACGCTTGGAGCGTTTGGGTTCGATGAGAGGCTTCCGAAAGCTATACTATCATTGTACTCAGGTCCATCTGCCAGGTGACCCAACAGGGGTTCCCTTCAGAACCCTTCAAAATTAAAAGCGGCACGAGACAGGGTTGCCACTTTAACCCCTCCTATTCGCATTATGTGTGGAACCTTTAGCAGCCCAGGTACAGTACGTAAAAATTCAAATATAGGATTGATATATAAAGGGATTTAAGTTAAAAAATCAAACATAAAGTTGCGCTGTACGCAGATGACGTTCTTTTAACGTTATCTAAACCCCTTACCTCTCTACCAAACCTGTTCGACTTGTTAGGGAAATTTAATAGGATATCAGGCTTCAAGATCAATCAGGCAAAATCAGAAGCCCTTAATATAAACTTACCAAAACACCTAGAAAAACTGATAACACTCAATTTTCATTTCAATTGGCAATATAAGGCTATTAAATACCTAGGCATATATATTACTAGAGAGTACAAATTTCCCAAAATGAATACAATCACTACGAGAAGACATCAGAAAGTAGTCGGACCACAATATTTCCTGGATAGTGAGAATATATAGCATCAAAATGAATCTGCTCCAATGTATTCTATATTTATTCCAAACTCTACCGGTGCCACTGAGACTGAAGGATATACTCTCACTTCAGTCTGTAATCTTTAAATTCATATGGGGAGGGAAGAAAGCGAGAGTATAAAAGCAAATTTTACAGAATCAAATATATGCAGGGGGGCTAGCAGTACCTTGCTTGTTGTCCTACTACAAAGCGGCTCAATTGTGTCAAATTTCCCAATGGCAGACAGAACCCGGAATTGAAAAGGTGGGTAGCATTGGAGAAAGAAGTTTGCTCCCCATTGGAGCTAAATGATCTAATCTGGCTCCCCCAAAAAGCACCAAAAGCTGTTAAAGCTCCGCTATCCTCAATGACCAACTCTCTATCAATCTGGGACGCTTCCAAATTCAAATGCGCCCTATCTACCAAAAATTCTATGATGACTCCCCTCTGGGGTAACCCAAAGTTTGCTCCGGGTATGAATAGTGCTTATTTCACAATTTGGGAACAAAAGGGCTTTAAGAGACTTAGGGATCTGGAGGGTAGGAATGGCATGAAAACCGTTGAACAAATTAGATCTGACAAAGACATTCCCCACTCTGAATTCTATAAATACCTCCAGATCAGATCATTCTATAATAAACAAAATCTCCATCCCCAATTGACCACCTTCGAAAAACTCTGTCTTGTAGAGACTGACACCCGCGGACTCACATCACAAATGTATGGAGAGGTGACCGGTTCTGGCCCAAAGGTAACACACAAGTTAAGTTACATGACACAATGGGAGACGAATCTAAGAGAGGTGCTAGAGGCGGAGGAGTGGACGACAATAATCACAGCAACAGCCAAAAGTTCAATATGCATAACATTAAAGGAGAACGCATATAAAGTGTTAATGAGATGGTACCTCACCTCACTAAAACTATCTAAATTTCTGATGGGATACTCCCCTTTGTGTCCTAGACAATGCACAGAGCGCGCGGACCTGATGCATATGCTGTAGTCTTGCCCTCGGATCGTCCCAGTATGGGAAAAAATTAGAAATTGGCTACAGAGGATCTTTAACCTCGAAATCACAATGGCCCCCCTGGCTATTTCTCTTAAATAGACCAACACCGGGATTAGCTAAAGTGGAAAATAAATTGGTTGCCCATTTTGCAACGGCATCGAGGTGCGAGATCGCAGCAGTATGGAAACAAAACTAAATGTCATCAATTCCCAAAATTCGGAATAGAATTTGGTTTGTGTGTCAGATGGAAAAACTGATAAGTCTAGTTAATGACACTGGCATAAATTTTCTACAAATCTGGACGCCATGGTTGGCCCAGACAGACATACCAGGGGCAGAGAGGACCACAATTTGGCTTTGATAGGCGCAGGTGCATTCTTGTTTGACAGTAGTGATAAAATAGGGACGTTTAGCACTCAATAATAATAATAAAAATAAAATAAATAAAAACACCTTAGATGTATTGGAATCAAGGACTTAAAGGGATCCGGAAACAGGTGCCATACTTAGGTACAACCCCAGAATTATAGGATCATCAGCCACATAGGGAGGAACCCTGACGGAGGAAAGGACCCCCCCTTCTCCCTCCCACCCAGTCCCCCCCCTTCGCTTATTTTGTTTTCAAATTTATTTTGAGGACCAGTGTTGAGATTGTTTTTTATTGGTCACAGAAAGAAACAATGGATGGATGCCGTATGCCTTGTATTGCACAAAAAAGCAAAAACCAATAAAATTTGACTTATAAAAAAAATTAAAAAAACATAGGATTGTACATTTGAACAACCTAAAGTATATGGCAAAATAAATATAACAACATAAATATAAAAACAACAGTACTAGCACATTTGAGAATTAGCAAAGTGGAGATTTGTGAACATCACAAAGATGGTGAATATGAGATATATGATTACATAATTAAATTTATATGGAGAATCTCAAGATAAACAAGTTCACAGGATTGGAGACCTCATAACCCCAGTACTAGCAGCAGAAGTTTGTTTTTATATACTAATATGTGATACAATCACTGTCTCTAGGTGCTAGAATAGGGCACCTATGGGAGCAGACGTCCCCGCTTCTGTCTTGGCTTTGGGGAAAAAACACAGTTTCTTTGTCATGAAGTGTACCTGAGGTAGCGGTTGTCTCAATCATTTGCATACCTCACCTGTCAGTGATTGATTGCTCTTATCCAACTTTCAACTTATTTTTCAATCATGACACCCTATATTAGGACGCACTTGACGCGAGTCACTCTTTGACAAAGCACCTACGCCATGCAAAACGCATTAGAGGACTTGTCAGTACGCCATGTCTATGGATTATATCCAATAAAACGTTTTTTCCGGTCAGCACGTCCAGCTTTGCTCATTTGCAGTGCACCGGCTGTTCCTCATTGGATCTTTCTCTTCTGCAACTTACTTTCAATTAGTTAATATTAACCCCTTACTCAATTGCAATCATATCTATATGCTTCCACCACTGAGAAATTATGCAAAATATGTAAATTAATATATTTGCCAGGGTCTCAGTTCCCTTTTTACTATAGAACAAAAACAATGCACTATAACACACAAAAATCTGTTTTAAAAAAAAGTGTCTGAAAGTGTAAATACTCTCTCAAGAGCATGCAACAGTTTATTCAAAGCCCCAAAGCATTACTTATTAAAGAATTGTTTAATATACAGTATAAAAATACAGTGCTTCAGATTACAGAAAAAGATAATTACAAGAACATACAGGTACAATTAATGCAGAACTGTTTCTTAAAATAACAGAATAAAACAAAAAACAGAAATCCTTATATGTTATGTTACCATATGTCAAAGGTTTTCTTCCAGAGAGGTCATTGGTGCAGAAATGAGACTTCACGTGTTTGGTTCAAAACACACCTCTGTTAAAATCTGATTGTCATAATACCTTGCTAAGGTTTATGTACTATTATTCCCCCATTGAAACAACATAAGCTTGCTCCTGTCATAAATCAGCTGCGAGGTTGACGGTTTTACGATAGAGAAAAAAAACACCTAAAAAATACGTTTAAATCTTTGCCACAATATATAAACACACTCAGCATTTCCTTTCTCTAATACTTAGACACGTGAGTAACATCAATAGATTCAGGCGATTATGATGAATGTAACAAGGCTAATTATGACCTTCGTGCACCTAAATTTGCGTGAAAATTGCTATCTGTCCTTGGCTATTTTCTTAGACCTCAAGTGACTGGCCTCATGGCGTTCATCTCCTGGCAACGATTACACATATCTGAACGTTATACTTTAGAATTGAGATTCACCGGATAGTCTTATTTGTAATAAATTCACCCAACTAAGGTGTTGTAGAGAACATCAATCCTCCCTGAGACCTTCTTTCAATATTTTCTTTAAGACATTTCGTAAAGGGACTGTGTCACCTCAAAGTCACAAGGAAACTTCATTAATTAGAAGCCCAGTGCCTTTCTGAATCGCACCAACTCATCACCATTATTTATCATATAATAAATGCTCATTAGCGAGAGCTGCTTGCCTTTCACCACAATTATAGTGGGAAAGATATCTGAAATCTACCTTGATCATGAGGACTGGGAGAAGGTCAATAACATCTAAAAGTTCACTAGCTACAGTTTATTAATAAAAGATAATATTTCGCCATGCAGAAAAAAATCAATAAAGATGTAAAAAAAACATAGAAATATTAAGGAAAAAGTGCTGCCATTCTGGAGCTAAAAATATGCATTATACTATATTTATCAAAGAAAAAAGTTCTACCGCTTTTAATGAGATTTTAAAATAAATCTTTTTGTGATGCTTGTTACCTGCTTCTCTCCACTCAAAAAAGAAATCTGTCTATGTTTTCTTTTAATTTCATTATGTATTTGTTTTACGGTAAATTATTTAAAATTCCCTCTTCTTCCTCCACCCCCTACAAAGACCCAGAAGTATTTTAGCGGCAAGTGGTGTCTTATATAGTCTTGTGTATAGTCTTGTATAGTCTAGCATGATTTATGTTTACCTATGCAAAAACAAAAAATATCTTTGAAAATTTGTGAAAGAGGGAGAATGCCTTAGTGACTATTTATGAACTAAATGACTAATCCAATTAACAAAATATTTCAATTTTTTTTGTTTTATTTCCAATTCATTATGAAATGTTTAGACATTTGCAAAGGAAACCAGGATACATTTACACACATATAATTATTTATATGGATTTAATTAATCACAAAAAAAACAAAAATAATAAGTAAAATAAATCTCTTACCTTTTATTTTCTTATATTATTTAGCCATTGTGTATGTTTTTAAAACTACGGAGCTAAGTATAAATTGAACACAACAGGATGTTGATGCAGAAGAAAAACAGCAAAACTTTCTGTTTACTATATCAGGATTATATTTTTGTGTCAGTTATTTAATGTATTGATCCATCTTTGTATGCAATATGTAACTATCAATTGAAGGGGGAGATTTTTGAGAAAGGACAGCATGCAATACTTAGAAACTCCTACTTAAAAAATATTCTATTAAACTGCAAAGCACCATGTAGAATTGTAGATTGATAATGCCATAAAAAAAATATTTTATAAAGAGGTTTTAACCTTTTATCTATTAAAATAAAAGATTACATGATTTTAGTGTCTTTCATTGGCGTCTTTGGTGAATTCAGATGTTTGGCTTTTCAGAAGAGAGTGTTGTTGCCTTACACATCTATATAAATACTGGTTAATTAACCTTTTCTAGCATGTAACAAAAATATAACCATCTCCCTTGTGCCACTCTGTGTCGTCTGGTTTACAGCAAGGGAAATAACAGGGCTCAATTAACTAGACAGACATACAACTATAATTGGTCCCATTGGAGTCTCACCTTGGTGCCTTCCTTTAGCAGTTTAGAGATTTCTTACCAAAATGTAACAATAAGTGGAGAAGACCACCAAATAAGAACTTCTGATCCAAGGTTGTCATAGTTTCATCAGCCCATGCACGGGATGTTCCAATTTACAGTACAGTATGTATTGAGCATTTTGGGGAGAAGATGCCACCTGTATAATACTTTATACGCCAATCCAACAAAATGTCTGCATCCAGCCAGGTAAGACCCCACAATTTCTGATACCAATTAAGGTGCACACAGGCAATTTGCAAGGATTTGTGGGCTCCATCAGCCAGCTTTACCTGGAGGCCAGGTCCAGGTAAAATATGTTCAGGGTTCAACCGAGACAAGGGAAATTGTGACTCCAGTATCCTTCCATCCCTCTCCTTGATAAAGGCAATCTATTTCCCGAAACGTTGGACCTTTGGTGGCACAATAAACTGCACCTTTAGAAAGACTGTGTGCCTGCTTCCATTCCTTTGCTCCAGTATCCATCAAGCCAGCATTCTTTCTATTCCCAATGGTCACTGGATGGATATACTGCTGCTGGAAATAATTGAGGTCCATATGAACGGTGGCTACTTTGTAGACCCCACCGGTCATGGCCCCCTTTGGGGTGGTGTAGCTTGAGTCGGGAGTCATCTGGGTTCCTTGCACAGGTGTGTGTGATGGTCCTGCAGAGGCTATAGTCCCCATGTAGGTGATCAGCTGTATCGGAGTGGTCCACATACCGGTAGCTGGGGGAGCATCCACACAATTCAGCCAGGAGTGCCCATGTGGTTGCATTGGAACTATCGCTGCTCTTGTAGAAACTCGTCCATCCGGGTTCGGGCGCTAGTACCCACAAGATTAAGTCGCCAGGAAGCGTCACTGGTCCTGGAGGTTGCCATTGGTGGGATAACTGGACGGCTGGGGGCTGGGACGGCTGGCTCTCTGAGGGCTTCACCAGAGCACAGGTCAGGCCATAATGAAGTCATCTGCCAGTTTGGTTGATTGAAGACACGTGGTAGGTTTCCGGTCGGTTACCAATTCCCGGACTTAGGAAATGCAGCATAGCAAAAACTGCTCCTAGATGATCAAGTCCAACAGGCTCTAAAAGAGCTCACTTCACAGTCTGTTACCCACTTCTTGGAGTGGGTAGCTAGCCCGGATGCAAAGTCCATGTCTGAGGCTTGGGATCACTTCTCCAGAGCTCAGAACTGAAGCCTGTAAGTGTCCAGGGTTATCTTGTACCGTGCAAATAGGCGCTCCTACACCAGGGCAAATCTCTGGCATCCTCCTGATCCATCTCTGTGAGTATACACTGCTTTTCTGCTCAGCTGGGGCCCAGGTTCTTGACCCAGTCCCCACCTGGTGCTGGGTGATGTAGGGCACATTGGTTCTCAAAGGACTGAAGACAGCCATCAATATTGACCTTGTCATTGTTGAACAGGGAGAAACTGCTGTAGGTCAGACGGGGTGGCTGACTGGCCTCAGAGCTGTGGTGTGACCCATGACTATGGAGGTATACCGGTGAGCGGGATGGAGAATGTGCTTTAGCCGACAGGTACTGAATCATGGCCAGCTTGAGTTCCGAGGAAGCCTGTGTCCCAAGTGCGGCTAGTGCAGCGGTAAGCTGATCTTTCAGCTCAGCTGGTCGCCTTGCTACCTCGGTAACTCATCGTCGTCCTAGCTACAGTAGGAGGAGTCTTCTCCGGAGTCAAGTAAGTATTCCCTGCCAGTCTCCCCTTAAGGTTAGACCAGGGGGGCTGCATGCTGAGCCTTATGCCGGACCACATCAGTTATCATATCTGTGATGGGAGGGGGTAACCAGACTACACAATAAAGGCTTAAACCTGAAACCGTGGGGGCCCTGGCAGCTACCTAGCACAATAAGCCAGGGACCAGGAATTATACATGTGAAAAATAAAGTGACCCCTGCTTTTTCTGTTTACATGTTCTCTTTGCCCTAGAAACGTGAAACTTCTTGTGTGTACCTTTTATGGGTGGTATTTGGGTCAAAATGCAATTATTATGTTTGCAGGAGTTCGCAGGCC
This sequence comes from Ascaphus truei, assembly GCF_040206685.1. Classification (NCBI taxonomy): domain Eukaryota; kingdom Metazoa; phylum Chordata; class Amphibia; order Anura; family Ascaphidae; genus Ascaphus; species Ascaphus truei. The sequence continues at coordinate 12,711,744 of NC_134498.1, forward strand.
AAAGTTACCGGTAGTCCCCTAATTCTCCCCGGCGTGCATGCACCATTTGCCGGTTACCCCGGGGCTGCCTAATGTTCCCCAGACTCCTGTTTTTCAAGCCCAGATATCCCAGATCCATCTCCCGCACATGGGTCTCCCTAAGAGATATTGTGTAATAAAACATATTTTAATGTGAGTTGTGCATCTATATCTATAAAAATGAAAATGTTGTTTGTTTGCTGAAAACATTGTATATTTGCTGTGCTTATGGGCAATCTGATTGGTCCTTTGGTCTGTCACTCACCCTCTGGCCAATCTGATTGGTCCAGTCCCGCCCCCGCACGCCTCTCATTGACCTGCGTGGTTTGTTGACCTAACAAACCCAACTGCCACACTCAGAACAATCACTGCCTCACCGCCTGCTCTCACCTCTCCTGCGGACTAGACACCACCTCAAGTACTGTGCGCTGCCGCGTGCTCCCTGCCCCCCCAACACCACCCCCCACACTAAACCCACCCCATTCTCCGACCCGTTCTTGCCCTTATGGCAAACTGGACTTCTGGAATCACTTGGGAACACATAGAACCACATAGGAACACATGGAACACAAAAGAGAGAACAACAACAGAGAGAGTTCTGGGGTGGCGACTAGCTGTCTTATACACTTTGGAACAGGCAGTCCCACAGCTTGTCCTCCAACCCGTGGCGTGGTGGTTGCATCCCCAACCACTCACACACTTTGCCAGGTTTGTGAAAGCTGTCACCTATGGCTTCAGAACAGTGAGAGAGCATGTGCACAAAATGCCATCTTGCCCACACACTATTCCAACCCCCCGGCATGCTCAGTGCCTCTAAGTCTGGGAAAAGTGACAACTGAGCAGGATGGCCTGTTCAGTCCAGGATGCGGGTACTTGATGTAGCCTTTTCACCTGAAAAGCTTTCCCACCTCTGCAAACATGTGTGACTTTGATCTAGGGACCTAGGCGTGACCTGGATGGCTCCACACTCTATTAGCCATAACCCCCCCTTTGAGTCTTGCAGGACAAAGGATACTGCCTGATTTAATGCATAAAGTTTAAACATAAAGTTTAAATATATTTTAAAATGCTGCTGCTTAATAAAATATACTTTTATACTCTTCTTTATTAAAATGTGCTAAGTTAATTTGGTGTGGGAAATATAGTGAAAATTGTAACTGTGTTTTTTTCTCCACTAGCCATATCTCTGACACTCAATAAATAAACTTATTTTAATAAAAACGCCTTATCTTAATAAAACCCTCTCAGTTTTATTTTTGGGCTGGAGTAACCCCTAAACTCCTTGTAACCGAGTTAGGGTGACCTGGGCAAGAACTGGACACCCCCTCATTACACCGGGGGACACATTAACCCCTTTATGCCCCATTGTAACGCTTGCGCTACCCATGAGCAAGACAGGACACCGGTACTGAGGTGGGGAAGTAGCAAACCACGCACCCACAGCAGCGGAAGCGTGCCTGGCAGGTGGATTGTCAAATGTAGCAGGGTCCAGGTTGGAAAGAGTGGGTTAAACGATACTTGCCAAGGTCTTGGAGTGGAAAGTTCAGAATAGTCAAAGTCCGTTAACCGTTGTCTGGGATTGGAGAGGTTAGAATCGTGAGGTCCGTATAGCCGTGGTCTGGGTTGGAGATATCCGCAAGGTCGAGGGTAAGCCGGGGTCAGTATCCAGAGAGATCCTAAGGTCAAGCTGGGTAGGTACACAAAGGGTTAAACTGCAAGGTAAACACAAGGCAAGGAGCAGGGCACAATGGACATAGGAGCTCAAGGCTATGTTCAGCATTGACTGGGAGTGAGAGCAGGGTACTTATGGGAAACAGGAACCAGTAGCAAGGGAGGCAGAGCAGAGGCGCGGCCTCTGCGGAGGCAAGGATTGGCTGCAGGATACAAGTGGGCTAATGAATACTTGCCACGCAGCTGGGGAGCGGTGCACATCGTCACGTGTGCATGCCGTGCGTGAGAGAAGCCCGGTGCGTCTGAGGGGGCGGAGCTAATCTACGTGGCAAACTAGAAGAGCTGCACTTGCGTGCGCACTTTGTAAGCAGGGCGGGGGTGCGTGCACATGCTGGTGCCAGAGCGGAGGTCTGAGATGAGACAGGTAAGGAGGGAACACGTCGCAAAGGACGTGTTCCACGATTCCTTACAGTACTCCCCCTTTATGATTGGCCTCAGCACGATTCCCACAAGGCTTGTGCGGAATCCTGGCGTGGAATCGCTTTAACAATCCGGGAGCATGGATCTGACGAAGAGGTATCCATCAGCGTTCTTCTAGCCTTTCCAGTGTACGAGGAATTGGACACCACCTCTGGAGTATCTGGAGTCGATTATGGATTGAATTTCAAATTCTTCATGACCCTGTATGATGACAGGTAGAGGTTTAGGTCAGATGTCAGGAAACTGAGAACTGCGAACAATTGGTTTTAACAATGAAACTTGAAAGACCGCCGGGATTCTCATAGATTGAGGCAGTTGCAAGCGGTACGCCACAGGATTGACCTGTTTGAAAACGGTGAATGGTCACACGAATTTAGGAGCCAGTTTCAGTGTAGGTGTCTTCAATCTTATGTTCTTAGAAGAAAGCCACACTTTGTCTCCTGGCCTAAATTTGGGTGCCTTACGGTGATGGCGTGCTGCCTGTGTCTTTTGTCTGAGTACTGCCTCCTGCAGAGTCCTTTGAATCCTCTTCCAAGAATCTTCTAGCGAGTTCACTCTGGAATCTGCTGCTGGAACTCCGGAAGGTTTGGAAGAGATGGGAAGACGCGCTGAATGAAATCCGTAATTTATTTTTTAAAAAACAATGACTCTTGCATAGACTCATTTCTGAGTGAGTTATGAGTGAATTCGGCACATGGGAGTAGTTCCACCCTGTTATACTGTGCATCATAAATAAAGCATCACAGGTATTGCTCTAGTGACTGGTTTGTTATTTCGGTTTGTCCGTTGGTTTGGGGATGATACCCAGAAGAAAAAAGAAGAGAGATCTCCAACCTTTGATTGAAGGCACGCCAACATTTTGAGACGAACTGTGACCACCTATCGGACACTATAGAGAGTGGGACTCCATGAATACAAAATATTTCCTTGATATAAATATCTGCCAAGGTGGCAGAATTAGGAAGACCCTTGAGAGGAATGAAATGGGCCTGTTTGGAAAACCTATCAACAATAACGAGAATAGTATTCATCCCATAAGAAACAGGAAGCTCAACAATAAAGTCCATTGAGAGGTGGGTCCACGGTCGATCCGGAATAGGTAAGGGACGAAGCAGACCAGACGGCTTGTTGCGAGCGGACTTATTTTGAGCACAGGTGGAACAGGAGTTTATGAATTCCTTGATATCCTTACTTATTAGGCCACCAAAAGGTGAGTCTGTGGAAGGAATCCATTCCTGGTTTTGGCTGGAGCTCACTCTTGCAGAGTTGGTGAGCTCTCAGACAGACCTTCCCTTGGATTTGCCAGCACTATCACCTGTGCATGCAATCACTGCAACTCTGTCTCTCTGCTCTGTCATTGGAGGTATTCCCACACACCCCTGTCTGTGGATTGGCTATCTGCCCTTCTTATACTGGGCTCTCCCTTTCCCTCATTGCTGAGCATAAACCAAGATTCACTTGGATGTAACTGTGTTTGTCACAAACACTCCTGCCTTAGCCTTGTTCCTGAGACCTGCTGCATTCACCCCAGGCAGAGGTCTGCTTTCTGGTTCCTGTACTGAAGCGCTGGATCCCTAGTGCTGGTCTTGCCTTGTTCCTGTGACCTGCTGCATTCACCCCAGGCAGAGGTCTGCTTCCTGGTCCTGTACTGAAGCGCTGGATCCCCAGTGCTAGCCTTGCCTTGTTCCTAAAAGCTGCTGCATTCTCCCCTTGCAGAGACCTTAATAATGGGCCGCTCCCGCTCCTTGCGCAGAGGCCATTCCCGTGCATCAACTGCTACACTGAAGCGCTTTGCACCCGCCAACCAGTTGCCGAACCTCAGCCTGGATATCGACTACTCTGACGTCTCCAACTCTGACCCCGGCTTGTCCATGGATTACCCTGCCTTCTCCAACCCTGAACCGGCTACGATTGACTACGAACTGCGCAGTCCAGAACCAGCGTCGTGGTCTAAGGTCGGTGTATTCACATAACGACCTCAGCCCCGCAGTCCGGTCCCGGTTTGTGGCGAGCACGTCCATTACAGTCTGATGAAATCGGAAGTCCTCTTTGTACCCGGGTGACCAGCCGACTTAGAGGAATGACTCCACTCAAGGATTTTCCATACCCTCGGAAATGAGAGCCTGAGTCTCCATGATCTTGTCCAGCACATCAAAAGAGTTAGCCGAAATGTCAAATTTGGCAGGAAGGATTGTCTCAGGAATGTCTTCGGATTTGTCTTCATTGACGTATTGACGGGATAAGCCGTCAGCCTTTAGATTCTTGTACCAGGAATATAGGAAATGGTATCGTTGAATCTGGAAAAGAACAATGCCCAGCGAGCCTGACAGGAGCCGAGTCGATGGGCACCCTTGATATATAATAAATTTTTATGGTCCATAAGAAATGATATAGGATTTTCAGTACCCTCCAGGAGGTCTCTCCACTCTTGCAGAGCAAGTTTGATGGCCAAGAAGAACCTGCAAGGGTGTAGCTTATCCTGAGGGGACTGTCTCTGTGAGAGTACAACTCCTTCTCCAATATCCGAGGCATCTACTTCCAACATGAATGGAAATTTAGGGTCCGGGTGACGTAAGATGGGAGCAGAAACAAACACTTTTTTTTTTTTTTAGAACTTGTATTTTTATTGAGGTATGGTACAGGTACAAATTATAACGTAGCATTAACAAAAGCAGGAAAAGTATATAGTAACTAATCTGTCGAGTTATTACATTGCAGGAGGGGTGACGACAGGACAAAACAAGACAAGACTAACTTAGACAACATTCATCTTTTGGTGACTTGATAGCTACCGCCTTGCCAGGATATATATAACATACTTCCAGATGGGGGTGGGGAAGGGAGTGACATAAGGGGGAGGGTAGAGGATTTGAGAGGGCAGATCTTCCCGTAGAGGTGGAGGAGGGCTGCGGGAAGGTGCCGTTTCAGGTAGAATCGCTGAGATCTACTTATTTGAACCTGTATCTGTAGCCCTGTTGCCTAGGATCTTCTATGATCTATTTAACATATCACTGATGACTTTATTATCAAGATGAGATGTAGTTTGGACTGACCAGAGGAGAATGCATCTAACGCTATCAATGCCAATTTGTGGTATGCTCCACCCCGGGGATGTCTGTTTGGGCCAGCCAAGGTACCCAGATCTTTAGATAATTGATGCCAATTTCGTTAACCAGACTCCTTAATTTTTCCATCTGGCAGACAAACCAAATCTTGTTCCGAATCTTGGGGATAGAGGGAATCTCATTAAGTTTCCATACTGCTGCAATCTCGCATCGGGTCGCTAGAGCAAGGTGCCCAATTAATTTATTGTTTGCTTTTGAGAGCCCTGACAGTGGTCTGTTCAGCAAGAACAGCCACGGGTCAAGGGGAATCGGGAGGCCCAAGATCCTCTGAGTCCAATCTCGAATTTCTTCCCACAGAGGTGTGATCCGAGGGCAGGATGGGATAAGTATGGATCTCCCCGGGAACTCTATTGTGCTAGCAAAGATAGATATGCTTCTGGAGACCATGTTAAATGTAGAGCTACGGATGCTACATATGGATCAACGGATGCTAGATATGGATCAAGGGATGGATCGACGGATGGAGAAGATAGAGGCTGACATAGCAGGTACACATCGTTTGCTCGGTGTTAATGCCCCTGTTTCCCCGACGCCGGAGCAGGGGGGTGACATGGATGTGATGAATGGGAGCATCGACCCCCTTCCATCACCAAGCGCACGCCCTCCACCAGAAGATGTAGTGTACATGTATGCCGTTGAGGAGGATATGACAACCCCGTCAAAACCACGCCAGGAGACAACACAGCGACCTAGACCGGACGAAAGCTTCCTCCCAGACAACCTACCATCGCCCGTCACCTCAAGCACACCCACTCGCAGAAGACCTACATTCGCTCGCATCGATACGGTGCCCAACATCACCCTGCGCGATCTGACACTGGCGCTTAGGGAGAAGTATAGGGTGATGAGTGCGGGTGCACCCCACAAGTATGCCTTGTTAATTTTTAAGCACCATGTTCCCTACTCGTTGTACTGCGACTGGGCCTTCAGAGTGAACTACGACGGAAATCGCGTAAAAAAGGCGCTTCCTGCCAATTTAAGAAAGAACATTCTGGATGAAATGCAGCACTTTTATCCAATTACAGATCCTGTAATGAAAGGCGTTCAAGACTGCATTAATGGCGTTTTGAGCCATGCAAGGAATCGGCCATGGACGGACAATCTGGTGGACTTTCTGGTTTAATCACAGGAACTGTAAGAGCATACTGTTGTGCTGAACTGTGCTGTACTGTACATGATTTGACCTGCTGTACTTAAATAAAGAAGATGTTGTTGTGTGTTTTTTAACTTGTATTTATACAGAAATGTTTTAACTTGCTGTACACACACACAGGACCTGCACAATTACAGTCCTTGAGGGCTGCAAACAGGCACGGTTTTCAAGGTTGTCCTGAAAACCGGGCCTGTCTGCTGCCCTCGAGGACTGTAGTGGTGCAGGCCTGACTGACTGTTTTGCACACCATCCCACTGTACTGTATACTGTATGTTTCTTTAATAAAGTAGATGTTGCATTTTGTATACTGTATTTTATGAATAAAGAATTTTTTTAATCACCGGTAAGAGCATACTGTTGTGCTGAACTGTATTGTACATGTTTTGACCTGCTGTACTTAAATAAAGAAGATGTTGTTGTGTGTTTTTTAACTTGTACAGGTAAACCCCGTTATAACGCGGTCCTCGGGGTCCACCCCGAGACCACCGCGTTAGTAATGGGGTCGCGGGGAAAAAAATGGCCGCCGCTTTAGCGCATATTCACCCCGCGGTGAAGGAGATGGGAGCGGGGATGTCCCTCAGGTCCCCGCTTCCCCGTCATCGCGTGACAGCCCACGGGGCAGGAGATGGGAGCGGGGATGTCCCTCCGGTCCCCGCTTCCCCCTGTCATCGCGTGACAGGCCGCGGTGAAGGAGATGGGAGCGGGGATGTCCCTCCGGTCCCCGCTTCCCCCTGTCATCGCGTGACAGGCCGCGGTGAAGGAGATGGGAGCGGGGATGTCCCTCCGGTCCCCGCTTCCCCCTGTCATCGCGTGACAGGCCGCGGTGAAGGAGATGGGAGCGGGGATGTCCCTCCAGTCCCCGCTTCCCCCTGTCACCGCGTGACAGGAGATGGGAGGGGGGATGCCCCTCCGGTCCCGGCTTCACCTTCTCCCCACCGTTGTCCCCGCTGCCTGCGCAGGAGGAGGGGGGGGGAGCGGGTGCTGGTGTGTGTAAGTGTGTGAGAGTGTGAGAGTGTGAGAGTGTGTGTAAGTGTGTGTAAGTGTCTGTGAGTGTGTGTAAGTGTGTGTGAGTGTGTGTAAGTGTGTGTGAGTGTGCGTAAGTGTGTGTCAGTGTGTACCCTTACCATCTTCTTTCCCTGTGCTGCAGGTCGCTGGTCCCCTACCTGGTCAACCCCTCTGTGTGGAGTCGGATCCTGGGGTTGTAAGTAATTGCAGGCTCCAATTAGGGACAAATAAACTGGGGCCAGCAACAGACCGGCGTATTATGGTCCTTTCCCCGCGGGGTCTCTCGGTACTTGTAGTTCAGGCTCCACTATGTTTACAACCTTAGGCGGGACAATGGACTACAACGCCCAGCATCCTTTGCGCTCATTCGTCGTAGTCAGTGACACCGGTTATGGTGTGTAACGGTGTGATGACTGCAATCTCAGGCGGTGATAGCGGGCGGCTTCTTATCCCGGGTACGGAATTATGAGTTATGTGTAACCGGCGTGCTATTGTCACCCGTGTTTCTGCCTATGTTGCCGTCCCGGCCGTTATCCGCCTTGTTTGCGCGTTGCCATGGATGCGGGAGGACGCCCGGATATAAACGGACACACCCCCCACTCCCAAAGAGTATTTACGTGAGAAGGCGGTCTGGTGAGAGGAAGGAGGAGACCCAGTATGAAATGCACAATGCAACATTGTGTGTATGACGGATACGTTAAATCCTCTGTTCTTGTGGAATACACCAATTTACAAGCAATGGAGGCATCGCAGCGCATCTAATTTGTTATAAGCAAAGATCATTTCCCTAATCATTCTGCTTTAGTGTTGTGTGTGTGTGTGTGTGTGTGTGTGTGTGTGTGTGTGTGTGTGTGTGTGTCAGTGTGAGCAGTGTGTGCAGTGTGAGCAATGAGCAGTGTGTGTGCAGTGTGCAGTGTGTGCAGTGTGAGCAATGAGCAGTGTGTCAGTGTGTGCAGTATGAGCAATGAGCAGTGTGTGTGCAGTGTGCAGTGTGTGCAATGTGAGCAATGAGCAGTGTGTGTGCAGTGTGCAGTGTGCAGTGTGTGCAGTGTGAGCAATGAGCAGTGTGTCAGTGTGTGCAGTGTGAGCAATGAGCAGTGTGTGTGCAGTGAGCAGTGTGTGTGCAGTGAGTGTGTGCAGTGTGTGCAGTGTGTGCAGTGTGTGCAGTGTGTGCAGTGTGTGCAGTGTGCAAAAAAAAATGTTTTTTTTTTTATTTTTAAGCGGGAGCCACGGGAAAACTGCGTTATAACCGAATCGCGGTATAACGAGGCGAGTTATAACGGGGTTTACCTGTATTTATACAGAAATGTTTTAACTTGCTGTACACACACAGGACCTGCACAATTCCAGTCCCTGAGGGCCGCAAACAGGCACGGTTTTCAAGGTTGTCTTGAAAACCGGGCCTGTCTGCTGCCCTCGAGGACTGTACTGGTGCAGACTGTTTTGCACACCATCCCACTGTATATGTTTTGACTTGCCGTTCTTTGATAAAGGAGATGTTGATTTTTGTATATTTTATGAATAAAGAATTTGTTTTTAAAACATGTGACTGTAAACCATACTGACTGACTGTAAATGTTTTTACTTTCTATACATAAATGTTTTCACAACTGTAGCAGTAAACTATACACCTGTTGATGTTTTGAATTGCTCTGCACTTAAAATGTTTCTACATTGTACAGTATTTGTAAATAAATGTTTTTGTACTTACTCCACCAATAAAAGAACATGTTGATTTGTTTTACATTGTTCCATTGGCTCCTTTGCTACTGTAACAAAATACAGTGTTTCTAGAATGTACACTACTGTCCAGGCATACTGTACTGTATACTGTAGGCATGCTCAGTACAAGAGTATTAAAAAAAATAGAAGACACATACAGTACTGTACTGTATGTACTGGCACTGTATAGAAGACACATACTGTATGTACTGTAATACATGTAGAATAAATGCATAGTTTTTATTTTTTTCGGCTTTATCACACAGTATACTGTATATAAAAAAGTATTTTATACTGTACGGCTGCAAAACATCAGCATAGTGTACATCAGCCACTAAATTGTAGACTCCGGTACGTGGGTTTTTAAATCTGATTCAGCAATGTGCAGGCATTGTTACACAAAGCGATATTATCCATCGAAATCCCTCCATTAGCCGTTTTCTTTTCTGAGGAAAAACAAAAAGAAAAGTTTTACTGTAATGGTCTAAAGAAGTTCCCAGCCAGTAACACCAATAATTTTCTCAGGGGACGTCTCCTGTTCACATACGCATGCGCCTACCGTCGATGTAATGACATGCATACTGTATGCGTTTCAAGAAGGTTCCAATGCGCATGCGCCTAGCGTTCCACCAATAGTTCAGTATCTGCAGTACAGTACTGTAGAAGCCGCTCAGCCAATAATATTGCTTACAGGAGAATTGCTTGACTTTTGAATCGCACCGATATTGATACTGTATTGTCAAAAAAAAAAAAATAACACAGAAAATAATACGGCAACAATACTCACCATAGAATTTCACATTCAGCTGGCGCCGACGCCGGTCCACTGCCAGTCCAGCGTTCTTGATCATCCACGTCGATAGTTTGCAGCGGGACTAGTCCACTTGGACATCAGCTGATGAGGCTGGAAATTGCTTAGGTACATGCAATGCTTGATCAAAACTGCACGTGAAATCCGGCTCAGGCTCAGGGTTGTCACTGACGGCGGGACCGGTGCTGGTGCATTGCTTGGCAGCGACTGTCGTTTCTTAGTTGGTTTTAACACGACCCTTCGCCTTTTGCCGTCTGCATGATCATAGATACAGGAAAAAGCCGGTGATACACACCAATACCCTCCAACAAATTGTGGCTCAATACGAAAAAAACAGGGATCGCTACATAACCTTTTCCTTATTGCACGCTTCCACGTATGAGGAGCTGGCGAAAATTTGTAGTTTTCGATAAAATACTGATAGATTTGAGCAACTGTTGCCATCTTATCATCTGTTGCATTAATCGCGGCCCATATCAAATACGCGTAACTTCTGTCGGGTTTTTGGAAAACGGGCTGCACTTGAACACTCATGGTGGGCGGCAGGCCTCTGGAGAATACTGTAACCGAAACTGGTCTTTGTCTTTCTTTAATATGAAAAGGTTAAATTGATACATTTTTGTAACCTCTTCCTTCAGTCTCAAGGCCAAGTTACAATAGCACACTGTGGTATCTTTTTTAAACGAAACACCTGCAAGTCGACACATTACTGAAGCGCATGCGCATTACAATTCATGAATATCTGCCATCTGGCGGACACGCGAAGAATTGCAACCTATTAAATCCGAACCATTCTCAATAAATGCATCAACCGCGCGTCAACCGCACATGACCCGCGATTGACCAGCGGCTGGGAACGCAAAATGAATGCGGCATGCTCCAGGTGAAGTGCGTCGCATTCCAGGAAAAAGCCAGGGTGAAACCGGCGATGTGTTAGACTCAGATGTGCCGCAGCAGTATATACTTTTTTTTGTTCCGCCATGTTTGTGCCCTCACTCCCCGAGGTGCGTAAGTGGGCCCAGTGGCATGAAATTCCCCTGACACGTGCCCTTGCCGTGGTACACGTTCCCGCTACCCTCTCCCTGGGCATGGTGACTGATCAAGTCAGGAAACTTCCGCTCATGGATACTGCCCGAGTGCAAAACCACTACTATGACAGGGAACATAACTGGCGTAAGATACTATTCGTTACAGGCCGGGATATATGCCCCGAAGCCCTTCCCTCCATACTAATCCTGCCCGACGCTCCCGACATCCACTGCCCGTTAGTACTGGTGGATCCCGCCGAACCTCTGGCCGCGTCCACGCCACAGAGGGGTTACCCTGGCCCGTCAAGTACAATCACGACCAGCCCTTCCGTACCCCTGAGTGCAGTTTGAACCCCTGATGGCCCGCTGCAATTGGTCTAGGCACCTCGTTCACCCCCTCCGCCCTTAGGCCAGCGTTAAGTAGAGCCAGCATAGTCTGTTGGATAATGCGTCCATTCTTGTGCTCGCAGAGGCCATACACCATTCCACGCAGTCCCACCAATACCGAAAGCTGAAGGCGTTTTCTGGCAACAAACCCACCCCTCTGAGAGATGTCGGGTTTGAAGAATGGCTCGACCACACGGAACAGGTACTCCCTGAATAGTCCTGCACGGATGCTGTCCGGAGGCAGTGAATAATTGAATGCCTGCGACCCCCAGCATCCCACATAGTGCAATGTTATCGAGACGACCACCCGGATGCTGATAAGGCTGGCGTCATGTACTCCCTTACCAAAGCATATGGGACTCCTGTGGACGCATTTGCACTGATGGTCAAGTTCCATGCTCTGGCTCAGAAAGAGGGAGAGATGGTGTCTGACTTTCTTAGACGTCTGCATCTGGACCTGTGGACTTTAGTGAGAAAGTGGGTGGTGCAGAAGGTGGATGCCGACGGACTGCGCACCACCCAGCTACTGAGAGGACTCCTTCTGCTGCATCCGGTGTCCATGCGTGTCAGCGGCTGCCTAGTGCTAGGGCAAGCGCTGGCGTTTGATGACCTGATGGATCGAGTCCAAGCACATCAGACTGTGCTGTTGGGGCGTGACTTAACCCTCGGAAAGAAGACGGGGGTAGCAGTGAAAGACGCCAAGAAGTCGGAAACTAAAGTTGAGGCGGCAGGAGATGCAAACCCGGAGAAAGAGGACTTTGAGCCGCCTGCAGCCGCCCGGGAGTGCCCCGCGTCGGGCCAAACATCCCCGACATTCCGAGACAGTTCCTCCCGCGGTCACCTTCAGTGTTATGCCTGTGGAAAAATGGGGGACATTCGAGCGTACTGCCCCTCCCCATGGAGAACGGTGTCGTGGCCGGCCAAGTTCATGCTGTGTACCCCGCAGGCCGGCGAAGCAGCGGGCCAGTCCTCAACGAGTAGTCGAATCGGACCAGCGGCCATCGTCAACGTGGTGATTGAAGGCATCTACGCCTCCGCACTAATGGATACTGGGTCTCAGGTGACAATAGTGTATTGGCCTTTCTACAATCAACACTTGAATTGACTGCCACTACTATCTGCTGACTCCTTGCGATTGAGAGGGCTGAGCAATGAAGACTACCCTATTGACGGAGTGGTGAAGGTACACCTGGACATCCCCCAGTTGAACACCGGCAAGCATCATCCCATGGAGGTGGAAGCATTAGTGTGCCCAGAACCCCAAGATCATCCAAGTGCCCCGATAATCATGGGGACCAACACAGACATTGTACAAGCTGTGATCCGCATGTATTTTCAGGAAGCGGGTGAATTATCGTTGCTGCCTCTAGCCACTTTCCCCGCATTACAAGAGGCTTGAGGTTAGATTGCGACCGAAGAGGAGCATGGGGTGCTGTACAGTCAAGAGCGGGGGTTGATTGAGATCCCTCCCGGGGAAGGAAGAATGATGGTCGCCGCCTGTCATTATCCTGCCAGACGTCCAGAGGATCAGCTATTCTCCTTGGAAAGCACGATACGTGATGACCAGTGGCTCGGCTATGAGGTATTGGCCTCGGTAAAGAAGTGGTCGGGGAAAATTCTGGCTCGAACTCAGGTGTATGTGTGAAACCTCTCCCCGTACCTCATGTGCATTGATCGCCGGCAGCCATTGGGTCGAATCATCCAGTAACTGCGGAGAGGAAGGCCATAGGTGAACGCCCGGTGGCCACCACCCATGCAGTAACTCCCAGGTTGGCGTTTGACTTCAGAGACTCGCCCTTAACAGAGGAATGGAGAGGAAGACTGCAGACAAAACTGGAAGAGCGACGGGGGTGTTTTCCATAAGTGATATTGATGTGGGATGCAGTCGCAGCGCCCATCACACCATTCGATTGAGCGACACCGCGCGGTTCCACGAATGTTCCCGACGCATAGCACCCCGAGATGTGGAAGAGGTGAGGAGACTATTAGCTGAAATGGAGGAAGCCGGTGTTGTTCAGGGATTACGCAGTCCCTACGCATCACCTATCGTGGTGGTTCGCAAAAAGAATGGGACTGTACGTCTCTGCGTAGACTATAGGACATTGAACAATCGCACGGTACCTGATCAGTACACCCTCCCACGCATTGAGGATCTCCTGAACGCCTTGACGGGAAGTAAATGGTTCAGCGTGCTGGACTTGAGGTCGGGGTATTATCAGGTACCCATGGATTTGGAAGATCAGGAGAGAACCGCTTTCATCTGCCCGCTAGGGTTTTACCAGTTCACCCATATGCCGCAAGGGATATGTGGGTCTCCGGCCACCTTTCAGAGGTTACTGGAGAAGACGGTGGGAGACATGAACCCGCAAGAATGCTTGGTGTACCTTGACGACATTATAGTGTTCGGGAAGACGCTGGAGGAGCATGAGGAGCGGCTGATGAAGGTGTTGGATCGACTTCAAAAGGAGGGACTTAAGCTGTCCTTGGACAAATGCAAGTTTTGCCGCACGTCCGTGACATATCTGGGCCCCATTGTATCAGCAGAAGGGATATCCACCGACCCAGGAAAGATAGAGGCAGTGGTGAATTGGCCCCGGCCCAACAACGTCCAGGAATTACGGTCCTTCCTGGGATTCTGCGGCTACTACCAGCGATTCGTGTAAGGCTACTCAAGCAAAGCTAAAATCCTGAATAACATCTTAAAAATCTATCCTGAAGACCCAGGAAAGAAAGCTACCACTGCACAAACACCCTTTGAAGAGAAATGGACCCCTGCTTATGAGCAAGCCTTCTTGAGATTGAAAACCAACCTAACGCAGGCCCCGATGCTGGCCAATGCCGATCCCGACCGAGAATACGTTCTACACGTGGATGCCAGTTTCAGCGGTTTGGGAGCAGTGTTGCACCAGAAACACGATATGGGGCTCTGACCAGTGGCGTACACTGGCGACACACTTTATTCGAGCTCGGCTAGTCCCACGAATTCGGGTATACCCGGGTGTATTGAGGTTTGTGACTGTTTTCTGCCCGAGTGCATTGAGTTATTTTCCAGGCAGGGATTGAAGCATTTTATTCCCGCTGGCTGCAATACTGCACAGTATATATATATATACTGAATTACAATTCATGAATTTATGCCATCTGGTAGACACGCGAAGCATTGCAGCCTATTAAATCCTAATCATTATCATTTAACAGATCAGCCGCCCATCAGCCAGGCATGAACCCAGGCTGGGAAGGCAAATGCAACGCGGCTTGTCAGAGGTGAGGAGCGGCGCATTCCAGGTATCTGCCAGGTACATACTGGGTATTTGCTCGAATAAAGTGTGTCGCAGCAGTATGCGAGTCAATGCTTGACTCCAAGCAAACAGAACTATCCAGTCCACAAGTTGGAGTTTCTAGCCCTCAAATGGGCTGTAGTGGACAAGCTACATGATTACTTGTATGGGGTACAGTTTGAAGTCAGGACAGATAACAACCCAATGACTTACATCAACACGTACGCCAAATTGGATGCGACAGGTCACCGATGGTTGGCGGCGCTGGCCAACTATCGGTTCAACCTTAGGTACAAACCAGGGCCTACCAACATAGGGGCCGATGCTCTGTCGAGGAGACCTGGGCTTCAACCTACCACTGATGAGGAGGTGTGGGAAGAAATTCCGGGGCCTGGCGTACGTGCTCTATGCTCACTAGCAGCAGTGGTCAATCCCGATCAGTCCCCCGAGCGTACCTACATCCGGAAGGAATGAACATTACGGAGGACAAAATCATTTCCTGGAAAGAATTGGTACAACATCAGATCCAAGACCCAGTGGTGGAGCTAGCTCGCCAAGCCCTGCAACAAGGGAATCCCTCTATCCTTAAGCTAGCCCCCAGAGAACTGGTGAAACTACTACTGAATGAGTTCAGCAAATTCGAACTGGACAACTGCCTACCAACGGCCATACCGTACCACAATCATCCCGACCGGCGACAGCTATTCTTGCCTCAAAGTCTGAGAAATATGGTCCTCCAGGCACTACATGACAATCATGGCCATCGACAAAACGTTCGGGTTACGTCGGGACTGGTTTTATTGGCCAAAAATGAGAGAATCGGTGGAATTGCATTGCCGACAGTGTACTCGCTGTATACAGAGGAAGACACTCCCCACTCGGGCGGCCCCCATGGCCCATCTGAAAAGCTCCGGCCCCATGGATTTGGTGTGCATGGATTTCTTGTGTATCGAGCCAGACACCCGGGGCATTGGTAACGTACTGGTGATTACAGATCACTATACTAGATACGCCCAAGCATTCCCCACCAAAGATCAACGGGCAGTGACAGTGGCTAGAGTATTATCGGAGAAATACTTCATTCATTATGGATTACCGAACCGGCTACACTCTGACCAAGGCAGGGATTTCGAGAGTGCTCTCTTTAGAGAACTGCTGAAGTTGTTGAATATAGCTAAGTCACGGACTACCCCGTACCACCCAGAAGGGGACGCCATGCCCGAACGGTTCAACCGAACGCTACTTGACATGCTGGGGACATTAAGAGGCGCTCAGAAGACTGAGTGGAGCAAGCATGTGGAGACGTTGGTGCATGCCTATAACTGTACTAGACATGAGTCTACAGGGTATACTCCGTACTTCTTTATGTTTGGAAGAGAAGCTAGGCTGCCTGTGGATGTGCGACTGCGGATATCTACCGATGGGGTATCCAACCGGACGCACATCCGATATGTGCAAAGGTTACAAGACAGCCTGCAGCAGGCCTATAAATTGGCTGAGAAGGCGGCGGCGCAGTTGAATGCGAGTAACAAAAGGCGCTACGATCACAAGGTGTGACATAAAGAAATCCGCCCGGGGGATGCTGTTCTCCAACGTAATCTGGGCATATTTCCGGAAAGCACAAACTGGCTGATCGGTGGAGAGATGGGGTTTATGAGGTGGAATCACAGATGCCTGGCCTTCCAGCATACCGCATCGAGGACTCCAAAGGCCGGGTAAAGGTATGGCATAGGAACCAGTTGCTTCCCATATCTCAAGTAGGGGACAACGAATCGGAAGTGCCCACTGTTTCAATCGATGGAGAAGCTGAAAGTACAGAAGATGGCCCAGAGACTGTAATAAATGCCACCTCTGAGAATCCTATGGAGGGAACCTCTCAAAGGGGCCTTCGGCATCTCCCGAAGGAGCTACGGGTAAAGAGCCCCTTGGTCCATCGACAGATACGCTGACTCCAGTGAGCCAGCCACTAGACCCGCAGAGCCCGTGCTTTGTGCCCCAAAAAGACTTTGTAAACCTATTGAGCCCCTCAAGGGCAGAGTTGGAAATGCCAAACGAGACATGCTACTCTCCCGAGGAGGTAGCTGAAGAGCCACTTCGCCTAAGCCAAAGAACTGGTCAACCTCCAATGAGGATGGCTTATGATCAATTCGGGGCACCCCATTATGAGGCTCAGCAGTGGGCTCGCAGCAGAGTGCAGTCTGTCGCTGTGATGTTCAATGAACTGTGCAATCTGATCTAGAGCTGATAAGTTAGATTGCAATTACGATGTGCCATTTTTTTATTATATAACGTTCTGTGTATAGTTACGTAAGTTGTGGCCCAAGCGGGGACGTTGGATTCTGCAAGGGGGAGAATGTACGGGTGTGTTAGATACCTCATGCGGATGCAGTGTGTGTGCCCGGAGGGAGTGGTGCAGGTTCCCTGTATATTCATTTGCATGTCTTAGACAGGTCTCCAACCCTTTCTTTCACCATTATCACCCAGCAAACAGCACTTCTACTGCAGCAAAGGATTCTGGGAAATGACATGCAAATGAGCACACAGTGCCACTTTTTATCTCATGCTCACATTACATGAGCAACCCTTAGCCAATGCATGCTGCTTTAAACACAGCTTTTAAGCAAGGACTTGGGAGATGCAAAGTCAGTTAACCCACTCACAGACATGTTTCAACCTTGATGGGTATCATCAGTGTGAGGTTGGCTTGCTGACATTTGCTCAAATGAGATAAGAGTAGGTAATCACCACCACTATTAAGGTTATGGTGGGTAAAAAAGTGACAAAAACCCTCCACAGTAAAGCATAAAGCAACTGTAAATATTCCTGTATATTTATTTGCATGTCTTAGACAGGTCTGCAACCCTGTCTTTCACCATTATCACCCAGCAAACAGCACTTCTACTGCAGCAAGGGATTCTGGGAAATGACATGCAAATGAGCACACAGTACCACTTTTTATCTCATGCTCACATTACATGAGCAACCCTTGACCAATGCATGCTGCTTTAAACACAGCTTTTAAGCAAGGACTTGGGAGATGCAAAGTCAGTTAACCCACTCACAGACATGTTTCAACCTTGATATATATATATATATTACATGTGTAGCCAGGTTGTCCCCCTCTGCCCCACGACCCCCCCCCCCCCTCGTTACCTCCACTGCGGGGGGTCACTCGACAGACCCGCCGGAACTTCTGGAGGGTGGGGGCCGAGCAGGGAGCACTCCAGTGCTCCGGAGGTCTCCGGCGGCTCCCGAGCAGGGCGCCGCCATCTTGCGCAAGTTCGCGCATTCGCAGTGCAAAAGTACACGTAGCGGCCATCAGAGACATTGCGCATGCGCAGTGATATAGCGCGCGAACACTAGCCTACCAGGGAAGGCTCTTGGAAGGGACTACAGGTCCCATGAGCCTCAGCAGCACCCCCGTGACGCCAGGGAGCCAAGAGGGCTATAGGAGCTCCCTGCTTGCAGGAAATAGATACATTTCGCGTGCTGGAGAAGCGAGGTAGTCAAGACCAGGAAGAGCTAGGGGAAAGATGTGAGTGCAGGGGTCTGTGACCCGCTGCATTAGGCCAGCAGCCCCCCTAGGCCCCAGATAGGTCCTGAGACACCTTATAGCTTGTGGTGCTATAGGGACAGGCCCTAGGTTAGTGACCCTGCCCCATTAGCTGTTTGCTATTTAGGGACACAGCGGATGCTGCGCTTCCCGCCAAGAGGCTTGGGCTCAAGCCTACGCCATTGAAGAGAACTGGACTATCTTCAGGGTGGGATCGCCCCTGATGGATCACCACGCAGGTGGATCCGGGATGTCATGCAGGAATTCGACTGATCCTTTGTGAAGATCCTTTAAAGCCAGGTGCCGCCGCACCGGGCAGGTATTGTTAGAAGTGCACCAACAAAGTACTCACACATAGTGGCAGCGCTGACCACGGGACAAGGGGTTATACTGTGGACACGGTGTGAGGGTACACAGTGGTGGGCACGGGGGTACGCTCCTAAGCGGGAGTGACTGACACTTGAGACTTTGGTACAATGTGAGTGTATTGTGTTATGTTGATGCTGCATATAGTAAATGGTTATACCTATACTCCAGTGTATGTGATTACTATATGTGGGTCCTGTGTAGGGGACATTCTATACTCCTAGAATCCTGCACAGGTGGAGGCGCTGATTAAGAAACGTTCCAGAGAGCACCCCAGGTTCCCAGCGAGCGGAGGCTCAGGCCTCTTGTGAACCTGCAGGTATACGCACCACACCTGGTAACACATAGGTTCCCCCTCACACATACTCTATATGCGGTTGGGTGGGGGAATACCCGTTACATTTGGAGGCGCTGCTGAGATCTCAGACCTGGGGTGCCCAACTCAGTTATTAATTATGTCACCACCATTACCGTCACCGTCACGCTCAGAAGTGTATGACTGGGCCGTGGAGCTGCAAGTGCCGCCGCTTCACACGCTCGCGGTGAGCCGGGTCCCTGCTGATACTCCGTCTTCGGCAATACAAATGGCCTTGAGGCAGCACCCAAATATCAGGGATGCCACCAAAATAAAAGTGTTGGAACGACGTAAGGATGCAGACCAGGAGTGTTGCTCCGTGTTAGTGAGTATAGGGCAAGACATAACCGAAGACCGGGGCCCATCCAGTTTGTGGCTTGCGAGGCCAACAGGTTCCTGCTGTATTGTGGTCTACCCTGAACTGCATGTAAAATCAGAGCCGAGCAGCTCTCACACGAACTTACAAGAGGTTGCTATGCATACATCACCCTCCCCCCTGAAAGTTATTGTGGAGGCGACCAGGGTGCTTGTACTGGCTATAGTCCACCGTTAAGTATTGCCAGCTCTTCCTCTAAACGTGGGGATGATATCCGAATGCTAGCTCAGGCTATCCTACAAATGGGGGCGTCCAAATCCGAACCCCTGCCTCTGCAGCAGTATTGCAAGTTAAAGATCTTTTCCGGGGCCAAGCCGACCCCGACTGGCGAAGAAGCATTTGAAGTCTGGAGGGAATACACCTCTCAGGTCCTAGAAGAATGGACATGCCCTGAGTCGGTGAAGCGGCAACGCATAATGGAATGCCTACGTCCTCCTGCGTACACAATAATACAAATGTGTAAAGATCAGCATGCGGACGTTACAGCTCATCAGGTGCTGGAGACTCTTGTGCGGGCCTACGGGCGCACCGAAGACATAGGACAATTGATGAAGAGATACTACAACCTTTGCCAAAAAGAGGGAGAGGATCTATCTGACTTTCTCCAGAGGATTCAATCGGTCCTATGGGAACTGCGTAAGCGTAAACGAATTACCGCCGCAGAGGTGGATGAGTACCGCCGCGCGCAATTCTTGAGTGGAGCCCTGCCCACTCACCCTATTGTACTCATGATGAGGCATTCTCTGATGCGAGGGGATCCCCCTACATGGGAGGAACTAATGGATGAAATAAAAGAACATGAAGTCTACGCTCGGTTACATACTTCCAAGAAGACTAAAGAGTGTCCAAAGAGTGAACCTCAGGGGGCCTCTGCGCCGAAGGTCAAGAAACCTCCAAGTCGGGAAGAGGAGGCCTCACCCAAGATCCCGGTCTCCAAATCCAGACCAGCAGGGAAACCATCTTCCTCGTACCAGGGTCGCCCCGAACCTGGCGAAGTCGTCTGCTATGGATGCGGTCGAAGAGGCCACTTCCTCCGGGACTGCCCTGAGAAGGAAGATCCCAACGAAAAACCTCCAAGTAAGGGATGTTACACGAAGTCCATGATCTGCCGGGTACAGACCACAGAAGCCAAGACATCCGAGGCCACCCCTAGGTCTCCCGAAGCGCCTACTGACCCCAGCCCTAACACGGGGACTCCGCCTGGGGATGCTTACAGTCAAGTAGGCCCCTCTGCTATCGTGCATGTGGTAGTAGAAGGAATCTATGCCTCTGCTCTACTGGACACCAGATCCCAAGTGACCATAATATACCGGCAATTCTATGACCAACACCTCAACCACTGCCCCATGCGGTCGGCGGAACATATGAAGGTGAGGGGGTTAAGTAACGAAGATTACCCCATTGATGGGATCGTGAGAGTTCAACTGGATATAGTCCAACTGAACACCGTCAAGAAACATCCCATGCATGTGGAGGCCATGGTATGTCCGAAGCCCCAAGGACAGTGTCAGTACCCGATCATCTTGGGAACGAACACTGATATAGTGCGAGCCGTAATCAGAGCCTACATGAAAGAGACCAACGAATTACCAATGGCCAATCCACTCCTTGACCCTGTACTGCGGGAAGAGGGCAACCAAGTATATGCTTTAGAGCAGCACGGGGACCTCTACAATCGTCAACACGTACTGACGACCATTTTACCAGGGGGAGTGCAACGTATGGCTGTCTGGTGCTGTTATCCCGATCGAGATGATACCGATCACCTGTTCTCTCTGGAGAGTACCCCTGAGGAAGAGGCTCAGAGAGGGTATAGGCTAATACCCGAAGTGAGAGAGGGGAAGACTAAAATTCCTCCACGACCTACGTATATGTGCAGAACCTCTCTCCGTTCCTGATGGAGCTTGATGTTGGACGAAATTTGGGCTGCATATATCCTGTCAGCCCTGTCGAAACAGCGCCGCAGGTGAACGCCGCTGCAGTGGGCGAGCAGTTAGTTGATCTGGATTTAAACTTCGGAGACTCGATGCTGCCAACTGAGTGGAAGGGTCGACTGACGGCCAAGCTGAATGAACGAAGGACGGTCTTTTCCACAAGTGAAATGGATGTGGGCCGCAGTCGCAGTGCCCAACACACCATTAGGTTGAGTGACGCCACCCCGTTCCATGAACGCTCTCGTCGCCTCGCCCCCAGGGATGTGGACGATGTAAGGAATGTCCTGAAAGAAATGGAGACCGCTGGAATTTTGACGGAGTCTCGGAGTCCTTACGCCTCACCCATAGTGGTGGTACGGAAGAAGAACGGATCTGTAAGACTGTGTGTCGATTATCGAACCCTGAATCATCGTAAGGTACTGCTGCGACACACTTTATTCGAGCAAATGCCCAGTTTGTACCTGGCAGATACCTGGAATGCGCCGCTCCTCACCTCTGACAAGCCCCGTTGCGTTTGCCTTCCCAGCCATGGTTCATAACTGGCTGACGGGCGGCTGATCTGTTAAATGATAATGATTAGGATTTAATAGGCTGCAATGCTTCGCGTGTCTACCAGATGGCATAAATTCATGAATTGTAATGCAGTATATATATATATATACTGTGCAGTATTGCAGCCAGCGGGAATAAAATGCTTCAATCCCTGCCTGGAAAATAACGCAATGTACTCGGGCAGAAAACAGTCACAAACCTCAATACACCCAAGTATACCCGAATTCGTGGGACTAGCCGAGCTCGAATAAAGTGTGTCGCCAGTGTACCCGATCAGTACAACCTTCCTCGCATTGAAGAGATTCTGAATGCTCTAACCGGGATCCAGTGGTTCAGTGTGCTCGACTTACGATCTGGGTACTATCAGGTACCTATGAGTGCAGAGGATCAGGAAAAGACAGCCTTCGTCTGCCCCCTGGGCTTCTACCAATTTACGCGTATGCCCCAAGGTATATGTGGAGCTCCTGTCACCCTCCAGCGACTGATGGAGAAAACAATCGGGGACATGAACCCTCGGTAGTGTCTTGTCTACCTGGACGACAACATCATCTTCGGGAAGACCCTGGAGGAGCACGAAGAGAGGCTGCTTAAGGTGATAGACCGTCTTGGAAAAAAGGATTGATGTTGTCCCTCGACAAGTGTCGGTTCTGTCACACCTCGGTGACTTACGTGGGACCCATCGTGTCTGCTCAAGGAATTGCTACCAATCCGGCCAAAGTAGAAGCGGTAGTGAACAGGCCACATCCCGAGAATGTCACGGAACTGCGATTGTTCCTGGGTTTCTGTGGGTATTACTGTCGCTTCGTGGAAGGGTACTCTAGTCGAGCCAAACCCTTGAACAACCTCTTGAAGATATACCCCGAAGACACCGGAAGGAAGGCCACGTCGGCCCGTCAAGCGTTTGGCGATAAGTGGACATCCGAGTGTGAACAGGCCTTCCTGAACTTGCTGAAAAGCCTGACAGAAGCACCAGTGCTTGCGTATGCTGATCCCGAACAACCATACGTTCTGCATGTGGATGCCAGCCTCAATGGACTGGGCGCTGTCTTACATCAGAAGCACCCGGAGGGTCTTCGACCTGTAGCCTATGTCAGACGCAGTCTGAACCCCAGTGAACAAAAGAACCTCATACACAAGTTAGAGTTCCTGGCTCTCAAAGGGGCAATTACAGAAAAACTCCACGATTACCTCTACGGTGTCACGTTTGAGGTAAGGACGGATAACAACCCCCTCACGTACATCATTACCTCTGCAAAGTTGGATGCAGCAGGACATCGATGGCTGGCAACGCTATGTAATTACAGATTCTCTCTGAAGTAAAAGCCGGGGCCTTTGAACATTGGAGCTGACGCACTATCACGGCGACCAGGACTAAGTGCTACTCCCGATGATAATGAATGGGAAGAGATACCGGGACCAGGGATGCGAGCAATGTGTAGCATAGCAGCCGTCATCAATGATCAAGTGGCCTTCTCCGAATTGCGGGTTGCAAATTCCTTAGGATGCCAGTCGCAGGCTATCCCCGCCGCCTACTGCGATCCCAAGGGAATGAACATAACGCATGATAAGGTCATACGATGGAAAGACCTATGGGACTACCAAATGAGAGACCCAGTAATAAGCATCATTCGGCAAGCTGGTCAAAGAAAGAATCCAGCCTTATTGAAACGTGCTCCCAGAGACATGGTCACATTGCTAATGCGTGAGGTGGACAAGTTTGAGATTGACAATAGCTTGCTCTATAGGGTAGTACCATATTACGACCACCCTGATAGGCGACAACTGGTTCTACCCCAAAACTTAAGATACAGTGGTGACCAACTTTAGTCTAACTCGGCTAGCTCCGCGAATTTCAGAATATCCCGGTGATGTGCGGTTTTGTGTCGTTTTCTCCCGGGGTGTATAGCGTTATTTTCGCGGCTGTGATTTAAGCATTTTATTCCCGCTGGCTGCAATACTGCAATGCCGTGTAAAAACGCATGGGGGCGTTTGCGAGCTGTTGTCTTTGAAGTCTAATACCTTCGCGGTTCAACCTACAGTACACAGTCTGTGCGTGCGCGCGCAGTAATAGTAAAATTGCATATTTAATTTATTTTAAAGTACAGTACTGTACAGTACATGCTCGGACCCTGTTGGGGTGAAGTGAGGGGGTTCCTAACATCTGGGGGAAAATTAATTTTAATTCTATGGTGAGTACTGTCTTGTTGCTGTATTATTTTGGTGGGGCTGGCTGGGTACTTCTTTAGGGGGCTGACCATTACTGTACATTAAAACTTTTCTTTTTGTTTTTCATCAGAAAAGAAAACGGCTAATGGGGGGATTTCTATGGATAATATTGTACTGTATGCTGATGTTTTCCGGCCGTACAGTATACTGTGTAATAAACCCGAATAAATAAAACTATGCATTTATTCTACATGTTCAGTATCGTGTCATTATGTGTCTTCTACAGTATACTGTACAGTGGTATACAGTGCCTAACATCAATGGGCAAAAAGAATTTTATTTCTAGGTGCCCTAGAACAGAAGTTCCCACGCCAATTGCCCGTGAACTTGACCGCGGCCCTAAGTAGTTCCCACGCCAATTGCGCAAATATAACTAAAAATAACCCGTTCTGTGGGTCTGAGCGGGTTGAAATTTGCCTGGTCCTCATGCGGGAGGACCCTTGCCATAGTGGCAAAATATCAGCCTTGCACGACCCCCAGAACCGCAGGTACCAAAAGACAGTTTAAAAGCACCAAAGTTACCAAAGTGGCTTTTTTTCTGCCATGCAAGTCAATGGCAGAAACCTGAACTTTAACATCACCCTGACTCTGTTCTGTTGCCACGAGTGGGTCGCAATTTGCCATGCAATCCTGCCGCAACTAGGACAACATGGTGACCGAATTTGAGCCCCCTAGGTCGAACAGAAACGGAGTTGTGGGTTCCAGGTTTCTGCTCATTCTGACTTAGCCGTTTCAAAGCTTTCTCCGCCATTACGCTCAATGATAGGACCTTCCTCGCCGGCGTGACCCTTTCTCGCCGCCATTACTGCTCGGACCCTGTTGGGGTCAAGTGAGGGGGTTCCTAACATCTAGGGGCAAAAGCCTCTACATTTGTTACACTGTCAAAGGAGCAAATGGAAACAATGTGAGGCAATTCAACATGTTCTTTTATTGGTGGAGTCAGTACAAAAACATTTATTTACAAATACTGTACAATGTTGTAACATTTAAAGTGCACAGCAATTCTAACCATCAACACACAATAATACATTCTGCAGCCTTTATTAAATTCTTCTGCCACAAAACATTTTTGGTGCATGGGGCACAGGGAGTTAAAGTGACTTGCTTTTTATGTACTGTATTTGGGGGTTGTCTTTGGGGGTTTATTCATCAAATTATTATGATGAACTGCCTTTTGAAATTACAGTGCTGTTAACTATTTCAGCCACACACCTCCAGAGTTTTTAATCCCTCCCTAGCCAAGCGTCAATCGGCTGAGTCACCCTATCCTACCAACCCCCTCTCTCCACCTTCTGCATATTGCCATTGTGTTCTTAATCCGCCCATAGCCGAGCTACAAACACTCAGTACGCCTGAGTCTAATCACACCATCCCCCTCCCCCAACACTTAGAGGCCTGTTGTTTGAACGGTAATGCTTTGGAAAATCCCCTCTCGAATATGAAATGTAAATCTGATGTGCACAGCACTGTGAGAATTGAGAGTACACTGATACTGTATTTCATCAGGGTGTGAAAATATTTATCAGTCACTATGGTTTACAGTCACATGTTTTAAATACAATACAGTACATTCTTTAATATCTTTAAAATAAAAATATATAAATCCTGTAAATACAGTAAGTATAATGTAACATAATCCGTTCTGTGGGTCTGAGCGGGTTGAAATTTACCTGGTCCTCATGCGGGAGGACCCTTGCCATAGTGGCAAAATATCAGCCTTGCATGACCCCCGGAACCGGAGGTACCAAAAGACAGTTTAAAAGCACATTACCAAAGTGGCTTTTTTTCTGCCATGCAAGTCAATGGCAGAAACCTGAACTTTAACATCACCCTGACTCCGTTCTGTTGCCACGAGAGCGTCACAATTTGCCATGCAATCCTGCCGCAACTAGGACTACATGGTGACCGAACTTGAGCCCTCTAGGTCGAACAGAAACTGAGTTGTGGGTTCCAGGTTTCTGCTCATTCTGACTTAGCCGGTTCAAAGCTTTCTCCGCCATTACGCTCAATGATAGGACCTTCCTCGCCGGCGTGGCCCTTTCTCGCCGCCATTACTGCTCGGACCCTGTTGGGGTCAAGTGAGGGGGTTCCTAACATCTAGGGGCAAAATGAATTTTATTTCTAGGTGCCCTAGAACAGAAGTTCCCACGCCAATTGACCTAGTTCCCATGCCAATTGCCGTAGTTCCTACGCCAATTGCGCGACCAGGCAGTAAAAAAACAGTGCAGCAAGCCTCTACATTTGTTACACTGTCAAAGGAGCAAATGGAAACAATGTGAGGCAATTCAACATGTTCTTTTATTGGTGGGGTCAGTACAAAAACATTTATTTACAAATACTGTACAATGTTGTAACATTTAAAGTGCACAGCAATTCTAACCATCAACACACAATAATACATTCTGCAGCCTTTATTAAATTCTTCTGCCACAAAACATTTTTGGTGCATGGGGCACAGGGAGTTAAAGTGAATTGCTTTTTATGTACTGTATTTGGGGGTTGTCTTTGGGGGTTTATTCATCAAATTATTATGATGAACTGCCTTTTGAAATTACAGTGCTGTTAACTATTTCAGCCACACACCTCCAGAGTTTTTAATCCCTCCCTAGCCAAGCGTCAATCGGCTGAGTCACCCTATCCTACCAACCCCCTCTCTCCACTGGGTCGTTAACCTTCTGCATATTGCCATTGTGTTCTTAATCCGCCCATAGCCGAGCTACAAACACTCAGTACGCCTGCGTCTAATCACACCATCCCCCTCCCCCAACCCTTAGAGGCCTGTTGTTTGAACGGTAATCCTTTGGAAAATCAACATGTTCTTTTATTGGTGGAGTCAGTACAAAAACATTTATTTACAAATACTGTACAATGTTGAAACATTTAAAGTGCACAGCAATTCTAACCATCAACACACAATAATACATTCTGCAGCCTTTATTAAATTCTTTTGGCAGCTTGAAATTGGATAACCTTTGTAAAACATGGGGAAACATGAGTAATGTACATTTATAAGAATATTATTTAATACTATATACAGTACAGTACTGTAATGTACTGTATAATATACTGTATATACTATATACTGTATAGTAAAATTATTTTTTCTTTAGTCTTTATCTTTTCCTCATTCTGTCTGCAGTACAGTACTGTAGTTCATTGAGAGAGGAGAGGTTTTGTGTACATCATTGCTGCTGTTTATATACTGTACATTTGACTGTACAAGTACATTTGACTGTACAAGCAGATTTGACTGGACACAACGCCCCCATCTCCCCCTAGGCCACCCTTTTTCCTGGAACGACAAGAAAACAAAAAATTAGTGCAGTTATGTGCGTACTGTATTATGGCATTGTGTGATGTGTACTGTAGTACTACTGTACATTGCTGGTGCTGCTTTCTCTGAGAAAAAAAATTGAGCAGTTAGTAGGCAGTTACTGCAGTACTGTCAAACTAGTCTACTGTGCCATACTTACCTGTAACATACTGTACTTACAATACTACAGCACAGTACTACTTTCCTGATGCTTGCCCATTACGCGCGATGACAATGGGCAACACAGTGGCAATATGGTCTATATATTTATTGCAGCGTTCCACGGTGAGTACATCGTTCCACAAACTCAGTATGCCTTTCACCAACTCGTCCTTTTTGGAGGGTTTCGACACTTTCCGGATATGGTCCTTCAGCTGATGCCAGACCATTTCGATTGGATTGAAGTCTGGCGACCTGTCATTGGAAAGAAAGGACAATTGGTTTAAGAGCTAAAAACAGTGTGGAACAAAAATGGGACACGGTCTACTGCACTTACTCCGTTGGTGTCTTCACCCAGTTGATGCCGCGCTCAAGGATATGCGCCGTTGACGCGGTGTGCTTGGGATCGTTGTCCTGGTAGAAGCGGTGACCATTGGGGAAGTCGCGTGTGATGTATTGCACTATCTCGGGCACAATGTTGTCTTGGAAGAAAGCTTTATTCATGACTAGCTGAGAGACCCGGCGTTGCCCGGGATGTAATGTTCCCGTTCCTCTCTCTCCTCCCCCCTCTCTCTGTTTGTCCCCCATTCACATCAATCCAGTCCCCCCCCTCCCTCCCTCCTTTACAGCTTCATGTAGCGTGTGTGCGTCAGTCACTGTGTGTTTGCTCGCGCGTCAGTGAGTCTGAGGCAGAAACACAAACACACACAGACTGACTGACGCACACACAGTCAGTGTGTGCCTCAGTCAGTGTGTGCGTGCGTCAGTCAGGCTTTGTGTGCGCGTCAGTCAGTGTGTGCGTGCGTGCGGCAGTCAGTCAGTGTGTGCGCGCGGGGCGTCAAAGGCAGGGGGGGGCGTCAAAGGCAGGGGGGGGCGTCAAAGGGAGGGGGGGGCGTCAAAGGGAGGGGGGGGGCGTCAAAGGGAGGGGGGGGGCGTCAAAGGGAGGGGGGGGGCGTCAAAGGGAGGGGGGCGTCAAAGGGAGGGGGGGGCGTCAAAGGGAGAAGGGGGCGTCAAAGGGAGGGGGGGGGGCGTCAAAGGGAGGGGGGGGGCGTCAAAGGGAGGGGGGGGCATCAAAGGGAGGGGGGGGCGTCAAAGGGAGGGGGGGGGCGTCAAAGGGAGGGGGGGGGGGCGTCAAAGGGAGGGGGGGGGCGTCAAAGGGAGGGGGGGGGCGTCAAAGGGAGAGGGGGGGCGTCAAAGGGAGAGGGGGGGGCGTCAAAGGGAGAGGGGGGGGGCGTCAAAGGGAGAGGGGGGGGCGTCAAAGGGAGAGGGGGGGGCGTCAAAGGGAGGGGGGGGCGTCAAAGGGAGGGGGGGGGGCGTCAAAGGGAGGGGGGGGCGTCAAAGGGAGGGGGGGGGGGCGTCAAAGGGAGGGGGGGGCGTCAAAGGGAGGGGGGGGCGCCTCAAAGGCATGGATTCCTCCCCCTGCATTTCCTGCAGTGGACAGGAGGGGGGGGGCAGTGGACAGGAGGGGGGGGGCAGTGGACAGGAGGGGGGGGGGCAGTGGACAGGAGGGGGGGGCAGTGGACAGGAGGGGGGGGCAGTGGACAGGAGGGGGGGGGCAGTGGACAGGAGGGAGGGGGCAGTGGACAGGAGGGGGGGGCAGTGGACAGGAGGGGGGGGGCAGTGGACAGGAGGGGGGGGGCAGTGGACAGGAGGGGGGGGCAGTGGACAGGAGGGGGGGGGCAGTGGACAGGAGGGGGGGGGGCAGTGGACAGGAGGGGGGGGGCAGTGGACAGGAGGGGGGGGGCAGTGGACAGGAGGGGGGGGCAGTGGACAGGAGGGGGGGGCAGTGGACAGGAGGGGGGGGCAGTGGACAGGAGGGGGGGGGCAGTGGACAGGAGGGGGGGGCAGTGGACAGGAGGGGGGGGGCAGTGGACAGGAGGGGGGGGGCAGTGGACAGGAGGGAGGGGGCAGTGGACAGGAGGGGGGGGCAGTGGACAGGAGGGGGGGGGCAGTGGACAGGAGGGGGGGGGGCAGTGGACAGGAGGGGGGGCAGTGGACAGGAGGGGGGGGGCAGTGGACAGGAGGGGGGGCAGTGGACAGGAGGGGGGGGCAGTGGACAGGAGGGGGGGGGCAGTGGACAGGAGGGGGGGGCAGTGGACAGGAGGGGGGGGCAGTGGACAGGAGGGGGGGGGCAGTGGACAGGAGGGGGGGGCAGTGGACAGGAGGGAGGGGGCAGTGGACAGGAGGGGGGGGGCAGTGGACAGGAGGGGGGGGCAGTGGACAGGAGGGGGGGCAGTGGACAGGAGGGGGGGCAGTGGACAGGAGGGGGGGGCAGTGGACAGGAGGGGGGGGCAGTGGACAGGAGGGGGGGCAGTGGACAGGAGGGGGGGCAGTGGACAGGAGGGGGGGGGCAGTGGATGGGATGGGGGGGCAGTGGATAGGAGGGGGGGCAGTGGACAGGAGGGGGGACAGGAGGGGGGACGCAGTGAACAGGAGGGGGGGGCAGTGGACAGGAGGGGGGGGCAGTGGATAGGAGGGGGGGGCAGTGGACAGTGACACACACACACACACACACACACACACACACACACACACACACACACCTCAGTTGATGCGCCCTTTCTCAGTTCCGTTTGGCGCCGGAGGTGGGGAGCGACACCTACCTGTACTTCCGGGCGCCGCCACCGTCTGACTCGGCGCCGCGAGGGAGGAAGGGGGTCCGCCATCTTACGCGCCGCGTGGCAGCTGCGGGAAGCGAGGTGATTTGGAGCGGGGAGGCGGGAAGCGAGGTGATTTGGAGCGGGGAGGGGTGATTTGGAGCGGGGAGAGGTGATTTGGAGCGGGGAGAGGTGATGCCGCTGGGGAGGGGGAAGAGGTGATGCCGCTGGGGAGGGGGAAGAGGTGATGCCGCTGGGGAGGGGGAAGAGGTGATGCCGCTGGGGAGGGGGAAGAGGTGATGCCGCTGGGGAGGGGGAAGAGGTGATGCCGCTGGGGAGGGGGAAGAGGTGATGCCGCTGGGGAGGGGGAAGAGGTGATGCCGCTGGGGAGGGGGAAGAGGTGATGCCGCTGGGGAGGGGGAAGAGGTGATGCCGCTGGGGAGGGGGAAAAGGTGATTTGGAGAGGGGAGAGAGAGGGGTGTGTGTGTGTGTGTGTGTGTGTGTGTGTGTGTGTGTGTGTGTGTGTGTGTGTGTGTGTGTGTGTGTGTGTGTGTGTGTGTGTGTGTGTGTGTGTGTGTGTGTGTGTGTGTGTGTTTTATTTATTTTTTTGGACCTTTGGCCCGTCACTCCGCCTCAGGCCAATGAGAGGTGTGGGGTCGGGCCAAGGGGGTGGTGTGAGTGTGTGAGGCCAATGAGAGGTGTGCGGGGGCGGGCGGGCCAAGGGACCAATGAGATTGCCGCTAGGGACACCGGACATCCAGCAGGCAGGCATGCATGCAGGCAGGCAGGCAGGCAAACATACAGTGCTTTCACTAATATAGTATAAGATTCCTATAGCAAGAAAAGAAAAGTGCTCAAAAAACTGCACAATAGTACAGTACAGTGCATATGGTAAGGCAACACTAGTCAAGTACAGTGCATTAGGCGACATTATATTTGATACATTTTACCTTCAAAGATGACAATGCATCCCGGTCCACGCCTAGAGATGGCACCCCACACATGCAGCTTCACAGGGTGTTTTGGCCGCTGCTTCAAAGATATGCGGCCTTTTTTGTGGAATGCAAATCTTGCAAATCTCTCCAGCGACACAGTAGACTCATCAGTGAAGATGCAATCCTGGAAAGTCTCCCCGCTGTCGATCCATGCCTGGGCCTGGAGCACTCTTTTGATTTTGTTTGCGTCCCGTATCATGGGGTACGCTCTGTAATGACAAGGAATAAAAATTTTAGCGGCACAGTGCAGTACAGTTTGCTAAACAACAGTTTTACCTCCTGTACTGTCCAGTACTAACCTCACACGTCCATATTTCCATCCAATGCTGCGTCTCATCTTCTTTATGCTGGTCTCGGATACAGTCAGATTGTGCTTTTCCTGCAGAGTATTTTTAACCCTTAATGCACTCCTCTCATCATTCTCCTCACTTATTTTGTCCACCAGAACAGTTGTCTCCCTACAATGTAAAGAAATTATATTGTTTTATTAATATGCAGCAATATAAAATGTATATAAATGTAATGTTGTAATATACATTAAATATAAATAGACAAAATAAATATACTGTTGTACTATAAATATACAAAATAAATATACTGTTGTAATATAAATATAAATATACAGTACATCCTATACAGTATATACCGTTGTAAGATTAATTGAAATATACAAAAAATGTATACTGCTGTACTATAAATATAAATAGACAAAATTAATATACTGTTGTACTATAAATATAAATATACAAAATAAATATACTGTTGTAATATAAATATAAATATACAGTACATCCTATACAGTATATACCGTTGTAAGATTAATTGAAATATACAAAAAATGTATACTGCTGTACTATAAATATAAATAGACAAAATTAATATACTGTTGTACTATAAATATAAATATACAAAATAAATATACTGTTGTAATATAAATATAAATATACAGTACATCCTATACAGTATATACCGTTGTAAGATTAATTGAAATATACAAAAAATGTATACTGCTGTACTATAAATATAAATAGACAAAATTAATATACTGTTGTACTATAAATATAAATATACAAAATAAATATACTGTTGTAATATAAATATAAATAAACAGTACATCCTATACAGTATATACCGTTGTAAGATTAATTGAAATATACAAAAAATGTATACTGCTGTACTATAAATATAAATAGACAAAATAAATATACTGTTGTACTATAAATATAAATATACAAAATAAATATACTGTTGTAATATAAATATAAATATACAGTACATCCTATACAGTATATACCGTTGTAAGATTAATTGAAATATACAAAAAATGTATACTGCTGTACTATAAATATAAATAGACAAACTACTGTATGTTGTAATATAAATCAACAGAAATAACAACAGTATTACAGTAGATACAGAACTGTACTAACAAAAAACAAAACTGTGCGCTACTACCTAACTACCTATAAAGTTTAAATGTATAAATATATACAGTGCAGTGACTATACCATCAATTTAGTGATAAAAAATTTATAAAAAAAATTAAACCACAACTCCCACAGTGAGATAATTATACATTAAATAATACAGTAAGTGCCACATAACCGTGTTGGGGATAATGGCGTCTGCAGCTGTAAACGCAGGGGTGGCTCAGCACCCCACACACACTAAGAGAATGGAAACAAAAGAAAACAGCGCACAACGCCAAATAGTGAAGCAAATTCAACAATATATTATAGAATTAAAAAGGGGGTAATATATCTGCGTACATGAAAAAAGTTGGTAAAAGGCATGTAGTGTGTATCACACTGTTTACCACTCGGCAGCTGTTAACTGTAGAATCGGGTGCTTGCTTCCCTCTGCTGATGCAGCTCAGTTGATTCTGGGGCAGGACGTCAGTCTTTCACTCCCAAGGGGATTTCCCTTCATGCAGCCAGGTTCAGCAGCTGGTACTGGGGCTCGGTGAAATCGCTCCTGCTTCCTGGCCGATATGAAGCTGCTCCTGTACCTCGGCAGGTGTATCCTCTGCACAGAGGTTAAAACGCAGCTTGCTGGGGTGCCCTCAGCGTGCCACGATGCCGCTCCGTCGCGGGACGCTGTGTAATGACGTCACTGTCTACACAGCAGTGGTGGATTCAATAGGGAAGTTTGAACAGTCTTACAAAGTCTCTCACAAGTGTCCAAAACAGCACACAGGATGAAATAAAAACAGGACAGGCCAATACATAGACAAAGGCCAATGTAAGCAGATATAAGGCAATAGAATGTTACATACAACTAGTTTCGTAGAATTAACTACTTCTTCCCTATTGCCTTATATCTGCTTACATTGGCCTTTGTCTATGTATTGGCCTGTCCTTTATTTATTTCATCCTGTGTGCTGTTTTGGACACTTGTGAGAGACTTTGTAAGACTGTTCAAACTTCCCTATTGAATCCACCACTGCTGTGTAGACAGTGACGTCATTACACAGCGTCCCGCGACGGAGCGGCATCGTGGCACGCTGAGGGCACCCCAGCAAGCTGCGTTTTAACCTCTGTGCAGAGGATACACCTGCCGAGGTACAGGAGCAGCTTCATATCGGCCAGGAAGCAGGAGCGATTTCACCGAGCCCCAGTACCAGCTGCTGAACCTGGCTGCATGAAGGGAAATCCCCTTGGGAGTGAAAGACTGACGTCCTGCCCCAGAATCAACTGAGCTGCATCAGCAGAGGGAAGCAAGCACCCGATTCTACAGTTAACAGCTGCCGAGTGGTAAACAGTGTGATACACACTACATGCCTTTTACCAACTTTTTTCATGTACGCAGATATATTACCCCCTTTTTAATTCTATAATATATTGTTGAATTTGCTTCACTATTTGGCGTTGTGCGCTGTTTTCTTTTGTTTCCACAGAACTGTACTGTAGATGTACAGTACAGTTTTCTATATTTTTTTTTTGTTAAGTTTTATAAATATACTTACGCGTTAGTTACCCTTGGTGCCTTTTTCCGGTCTCTGTTTTTTCCGTGTGCATGATAGCATACGGTGGTTGCTGGCACAACGAGGTCAGAAGTAGCTAACCAGCATTGGATAGCAACAATTTGGTGTCCGCTCGTGTACATGTCCTTAATTCGCATGCTGAGATCCTTTGAAATCTTTTTAACAGGCATTGCTGCGAGTAGAAAGAAATACAAACACAAGAATGTATATTCGATGTTTAGTTGATATGTATTCTATGTGCAGTCAATACACAAAATGGATGGTGTATTTATACGGTAATGACTCACACGCCCACTTTCAACACCTGTACCTGGTCGCCATGCATAAAAGGTCACACACTTTGCATAGCCCACCACTCCATGATCTTTATCTGAACTTGCCCTTGTCCAGATACTGTACTGCATTGTGCCACCTGCTTCCATGGAGCATCCCCGGTTCTATGGACGCAAGAACCCACTCACCTCTGCCGTGCCTGTCATGCTGAAAAAGCGAAAGGCGGTTGCCGTTTCCATGCCAAGGGCAAAGCGACAGGCTAAGGCCAATAAAGAAAACCTTCTGCTGACCCCAAAGGTTAAGGGTTTTCTTAGACGTAAGCCTCATTATGTCAAGAAGATATATGGCGATGTACTCTCGACACAAAACGAATGGCAGCCAACCCATCGAATCCGCAGACCACTTCCTCCCATATGCTTCGACGACTCTGCTGTAGCTGTCCCGGAAATCTTCATCCCGTCTTCTCCACCCCCACCTTCTCCGGTTCCATCTGACGACGCTGCCGCCTCTGAAATCCACGGGTCACTTTCTCCTTTGCTCTTAGACGACTCTGCTTCTCGCCCGGAAATCCAAAGGTCACCTTCTCCATCCCTCTTCGACAACGCTGCCGCTTCTCCTCTACCGGGTATCCATAGGTCACCTCCTCCACTCTCCATCGATGCTGCTTCTGTCCATGGAACCCCCATCTCATCCTCCGTTGCACCCATCACCCCAGATGTTCAGACGCCATGCACAAGAAGCAGCTCGTTAGACCGGATGCTGAATGGGATAAGTGTGGATCTCCCCGGGAATTCTATTGTGCTGGCAAAGATAGATCTGCTTCTGGAGACAATGCTAAATGTGGAGCAACGGATGCTACAAATGGAGCAACGGATGGATCAACGGATGGAGAAGATAGAGGCTGACATTGCGGGCATACATTATTTGCTCGGTGCTAATGCCCCTGTTTCCCCGACGCCGGAGCAGGGGGGTGACATGGATGTGATGAATGAGACCTTCGACCCCCTTCCATCACCAAGCGCCCCCCCTCCACCAGAAGATGTAGTGTACATGTATGCCATTGAGGACATGACAACCCCGTCAAGACCACGCCAGGAGACAACACGACGACCACGACCGGAGGAAAGCTTCCTCCAAGACAACCTACCATCGCCCGTCGCCACAAGCACACCCGCTCCCAAAGGACCTACACCCGCTCGCATCGAAACAGTGCCCAACATCACCCTGTGCGATCTGCCACCGGGGCTCAGGGAGAAGTATAGGGTGATGAGTGCTGGTGTACCCCACAAGTATGCCTTGATCATTTTTAAGCACCATGTTCCCTACACGTTGTACTGCGAGTGGGTGTTCAAAGTGAACTACGAAGGAAATCACGTTAAAAAGGCGCTTCCTGCCAATTTAAGGAAAAACATTGTGGAAGAAATGCGGCGCTTTTATGCAGTTACAGATCCTGTAATGAAAGGCGTTCGAGACTGCATTAATGGCGTTTTGCGCCATGCAAGGAATCGGCCATGGATGGACAATGTGGAGGACTTTCAGTGAGACCATACTGTTGTGCTCAACTGTATTGTACTATACATGTTTTGCCCTACAGTACCTGCTGTACTTAAACAAAGGAGATGTTGTTGTGTGTTTTTTTTCACAGGACATGCACAACTCCAGTCCCTGAGGGCCGCAAACAGGCACGGTTTTCAATGTTGCCCTGAAAACCTGCCCTGTTTGCTGCCCTCTAGGACTGAACTGGTGCAGGTCTGACTGACAGTGTTGCGCTCCATCCCACTGTACTGTACACAGTACTGGGTTTCTTTAATAAAGGAGATGTTACTTTAAATGTTTCAACATTGTACAGTATTTGTAAATAAATGTTTTTGTACTGACCCCACCAATAAAAGAACATGTTGAATTGCCTCACATTGTTGCCATTTGCTCCTTTGACAGTGTAACAAATGTAGAGGCTTGCTGCACTGTTTTTTTACTGCCTGGTCGCGCAATTGGTGTAGGAACTACAGCAATTGGCGTGGGAACTAGGTCAATTGGCGTGGGAACTTCTGTTCTAGGGCACCTAGAAATAAAATTCATTTTGCCCCTAGATGTAAGGAACCCCCTCACTTGACCCCAACAGGGTCCGAGCAGTAATAGCGACGAGAAAGGGTCACGCCGGCGAGGAGGGTCCTACCATTGAGTGTAATGGCGGAGAAAGCTTTGAAACGGCTAAGTCAGAATGAGCAGAAACCTGGAACCCACAACTCCGGTTCTGTTCGACCTAGAGGGCTCAGATTCGGTCACCATGTAGTCCTAGTTGCGGCAGGATTGCATGGCAAACTGCGACCCTCTCGTGGCAACAGAACGGAGTCAGGGTGATGTTAAAGTTCAGGTTTCTGCTATTGACTTGCATGGCAGAAAAAAAGCCACTTTGGTAATGTGCTTTAAAACTGTCTTTTGGTACCTCCAGTTCCGGGGGTCGTGCAAGGCTGATATTTTGCCACTATGGCAAGGGTCTTCCCGCATGAGGACCAGGCAAATTTCAACCCGCTCAGACCCACAGAACGGGTTATTTTACATTATATTCGTGCAATTGGCGTGGGAGCTACTTAGGGCCGCGGTCAAGTTCACGGGCAATTGGCGTGGGACCTTCTGTTCTAGGGCACCTAGAAATAAAATTCTTTTTGCCCATAGATGTTAGGCACTGTATACCACTGTACAGTATACTGTAGAAGACACATAATGAAACGATACTGAACATGTAGAATAAATGCATAGTTTTATTTATTCGGGTTTATTACACAGTATACTGTACGGCCGGAAAACATCAGCATACAGTACAATATAATCCATCGAAATCCCCCCATTAGCCGTTTTCTTTTCTGATGAAAAACAAAAAGAAAAGTTTTAATGTACAGTAATGGTCAGCCCCCTAAAGAAGAACCCAGCCAGCCCCACCAAAATAATACGGCAACTCACCATAGAATTTCCCATTCAGCTGGTGCCGGCGCCGGTCCACTGCCAGTCCAGCTTTCTTCATCATCCACGTCGACAGTTTGCAGCGGGACTAGTCCACCTGTAGTCAGCTGGTGAGGCTGGAAATCGCTTAGGTACATGCAAGCTTCATCAAAACTGCACGCCAAATCCGACTCAGGCTCAGGCTCAGGGTTGTCACTGACAGTGGGACCGTCATTGGAAGCCGGTGGTGGTGCTGGTGCATTGTTTGGCAGCGACTGTCGCTTCTTAGTTGGTTTTAACATGACCCTTCGCCTTTTGCCGCCTCCATGATCATAGATACGGGAAAAATCCGGTGACACACACCAATACCCTCCAACACATTGGGGCTCAATACGGTGAAAAACAGGGGTCGCTACATAACCTTTTCCTTACTGCACGCTTCACGTATGAGGAGTTGGCGAAAATTTGTAAAAGTCATAGTTTTCGGTAAAATACTGATAAATTTGAGCAACTGTTGCCATCTTATCATCTGTTGCATTAATCGCGGCCCATATCAAATACGCATAACTTCTGTCGGGTTTTTGGAAAGCGGGCTGCACTTGAACACTCATGGTGGGTCTCTGCAGAATAGTGTAACACAAACTGAAACTGGTCTTTGTCTTTCTTTAATATGAAAAGCCTAAATTGATACATTTTTGCAACCTCTTCCTTCAGTCTCAAGGCCAAGGCCAAGTTACAATGGCACACTGTGGTACAGTAACTTTTTTAAACGAAACACCTGCAAGCCGACACATTACTGATTCGACGCATTACAATTCATGAATTTCTGCCATCTGGCGGACACGCGAAGCATTGCAGCCTATTAAAATCCGAACCATTATCAATAAACGCATCAGCCGGGCATGACCCGTGGCTGGGAATGCAAGGTGAACGCGGCATGCGCCAGGTGAACAGCGTCGCATTCCAGGAACCAGCCAGGGACAAACCGGTGATTTGAGAGAATAAAAGCTGCCGCAACTGTATATGGTGTTGAAGTTGCTCCATGATGAACATGGGCATCTCGGAGTAGAGAAGACCTTTGGATTGATCAGAGATCGCTTCTTCTGGCCCAGGATGCGGGAAGCGGTAGAACAACACTGCCGCCGTTGTTCTCGGTGTATTCAACGCAAGAACTTGCCTACAAGAGCTGCGCCCATGGCCCATCTGAAGAGTTCTGGTCCAATGGACCTAGTGTGTATGGACTTTTTGTGCATTGAGCCCGATAGCCGAGGAATATACAATGTGCTGGTCATCACGGACCATTACACCCGGTATGCGCAGGCCTTCCCCGCAAAAGACCAGAAAGCCATCACAGTCGCAAAAATATTATGGGAGAAGTACTTCCTTCATTACGGTCTTCCAAATCGGCTTCACTCAGACCAAGGTCACGATTTTGAGAGCACTCTGATCCGGGAGTTGCTCAAAATGCTGAACATTGCTAAATCACGGACGACTCCGTACCATCCCGAAGGAGATGCTTTACCAGAACGATTCAATCGGACCTTATTGGACATGCTTGGGACTTTAAAGGGTGCTCAGAAGACTGAATGGGGTCGCCACGTGGAGACCCTGGTCCACGCGTATAATTGTACCCGCCACGAGTCAACCGGATTCTCTCCATACTTCCTTATGTTTGGGCGAGAGGCGAGATTGCCAGTAGATGTACGGCTTCGAGTGTCAACGGATGGGATACACAATGCTACCCATTTCAAATACGTACAAAGACTCAAGGACAGTTTGCAGCAAGCCAACTAACAGGCTGAGGAATCTACGGCCAAACTGAATGCTGGCAACAAAAGACGATATGACCATAAAGTCAAGTATCGGGAGCTACGTCCTGGTGACGCTGTGTTACTTCGTAATCTGGGAGTCCCTGGAAAACATAAATTGGCTGACCGATGGAGAAACGGAGTATACGAAGTAGAATCTCAGATGCCTGGCCTCCCGGTCTATCGCATCAAAGACACTGAAGGCCGGGTAAAGGTATGGCATAGAAATCATCTCCTGCCCATACCTCAAGTAGGGAATAACGAATTGGAAATGCCCACTGCTACGCTCGATGGAGAGTCAGATAGTACAGAGGGTGACCCAGAGACTGTAGTAAATGCCACCTTTGAGGATCCTATGGAAGGAACCTCTCAAAGGGGCCTTCCGACCGCTGGGGTATCTCCCGAAGGAGCTACGGATAAAGGGCCCCTTGGTCCAACAACAGACATGTTGACTCCAATGAGCCAGCAATTAGATCCACAGAGCCCATGATTTGTGCCTCAAAGAGACTGTTCAGAGACATTTCTCCCCTCAAGGGTAGAGGCTGAGCCTCAGGACTGTACTTATCACTCCCCAGAGGGAGTTGCTGAAGAACAGCTCCGCCGGAGCCAAAGAGTCAGGTACCCTCCAAACCGGGTAACCTATGATCAAATTGGGGCACCCCATTATGAGGCTTAGCAGTGGTCTCGGAGCAAAATCCAATCCGTGATTGCGATGCTCACCGAATTGTGTAACATTGTTTAAGTTGATGCAATGTGCTAAGTTATATTCGAATAAGATGCATTTTTATTATATAACGGATGTGTATAGTAGTAAGTTGTGTTCCAAGCGAGGACGTTGGGGTTTTTACCAGGGGGAGGATGTAGCCAGTTTGTCCACCTCTGCCCCACGACCCCCCCCCCCCTCGTTACCTCCGCTGCCGGGGGTCACTCGACAGACCCGCTGGCACTTCTGGAGGGTGGGGGCCGAGCAGGGAGCACTCCGGTGCTCCGGAGGTCCCCGGCGGCTCCCGAGCAGGGCACCGCCATCTTGCGCAAGTTCACGCATGCGCAGTGCAAAAGTACACGCAACGGCCAGCAGAGACATTGCGCATGCGCAGTGATATAGCGCGCGAACCCTAGCCTACCAGGGAAGGCTCTTGGAAGGGACTACAGGTCCCATGAGCCTCAGCAGCACCCCCGTGATGCCAGGGAGCCAAGAGGGCTACAGGAGCTCCCTGCTTGCAGGAAATAGATACATTTTGCGTGCTGGTTTGCTGTACGCACCCCGCAGGTTGCAGTGCGTAGCTGCTAGTGTTAGTTGTTAGTGAGAGTCAGGACTGGGAATAGTAAGAGGAGCAGAGCAGGCTATTAACCCCTTAGGTCCCAGAGAGGTCCTCACTCCCCAGTATGTGGTGCTACAGGGACAGGCCCTAGGTTAGGGATCCTGTCACAGTAGCGCCAGAGTTAGATAGGGACACAGCGGACGCTGCGTTTCCTTTGAAGAGGTTCAGGCTCAAGTCGGGGCCCACAGAGACTATCTCCAGCTTGGGATCAGACGGAATCGCCGAGCGACAGATCCTTGGCGAAGTGTTGCGGATCCAAGCACTGGAGTGCTCGGGCAGGTACTTTAAAGCCACAAGTGCACCAACTAGCCATTAGCTTTAATAGTGACTGCGCAGTCACCCATACTCTCTCTCTCTGCAAGAGTGTGGGACATTGGGTGGGGATCCTATGGACACGGGGTGGGATCATCCTGTGTTGGGGAAGCGTCCTGCGCGACGCCGTAGTCAGTGTCGCCTCTAGAGAGGGACACCCGTAGATATTCTATTTGTGCGGTATGCTGTTTCTTATGTTCTCAAGTAAATGTTATTGGTTATCATACATTACGGTGTGTGAGTTATTGTATGTGTCCTGTGAGGAACCATTCCTGCTCTGCTAGGAACCATTGCAGGTGGAGGCGCTGCACCGAGTACCGTGTTACTCTTAATATATTTGCCCCAGGTTCCCCGTGGCGGA
Organism: Ascaphus truei; assembly: GCF_040206685.1. Classification (NCBI taxonomy): domain Eukaryota; kingdom Metazoa; phylum Chordata; class Amphibia; order Anura; family Ascaphidae; genus Ascaphus; species Ascaphus truei. The sequence goes on from NC_134498.1 coordinate 12,752,847, forward strand.
AGCTCAGCCCTCCTGTGAGCCAAGCAGGTAAAGCACCACACCTGGTAACACCGTATGTTCTCCGCACCCACACCATATCTGCGATTGGGGGGGGGGGAATACCCGTTACATTTGGAGGCGCTGCTGAGATAGACCTGGGGTGCCCTGTTCCATTTTTTTACAAATTGTCCAATTCCTATATTTTTCACCATGTTTGTAAAGTCCGGATACGAGGTCCTTGCCTGGGCTTTGAGGCAATATATGGAACCTGGCCAAGTGGTGGCGGTAGGAGGCCTTCCCGCAAATACACCCGAGGTCGTGGTTCGGTACTATATGCGTAGAATTCCTGGGTGGCCGTGTGCATGTGTCTTAGATGAAGAACAGGATCCCACGTCCACATGGAAAACCATACTTTTTGTGGCAATCCCCACTGCGGATATATGCCTGGCAGAGGCACCGTCTGCCCTGTGTATGGCCTGGGGCCCGTCTGAGGGATACCCCCTAGTCTACGCCGACCCAGCCAAATGGCGTCTCCCGCCAAAACAGGAGAGCGCACGTGCTGCTGACTGCAAGCCTGCACTAAATTGTGTCGAAGAAATCTGTCCGGGTTTGGCACGAAAATCAGAGCCCCTCCCCTGTGATGTGAGTGACTCAGCGCAGAGCCAGAACCACTCCCTTGTAGAAAGTGCCCTTCCTTCACATTCCACCAGGGGGAGCAAGCACTGTGTTCTTCAACCATACAGTGATGCAGTAATAGACTCTTTCTTCTCTGAGGATGAGATGATGTATGAGGATGAGATAGACTGTCAGGAAATACACCCCAATGTGTATGTGGCCTGGCGAGCGCCAGGAATAGATGGCCTTATGCTAATGTGCCCCTGCCTGCAAGAAGCCTATGACGAGGGAGCCAACCTGTCCCAGTTACCACTAGACTTCAAGACGACTGAGGTAGGCGGAGAACCGGGTATACAGTGTTTTAGTCCCACCTGTGACTGTTCTAGAGGTGCACTGGCGTGGCAGCCCGAATGTGAATGCTGCGGTGTACGGTTCTTGAAGCCTATTACACCCCATGCTCCGGAGTCAGTGGAGAAAGAAGCGGGGAAGCCTGACCCCTCTGCAAAAGTGAGTGACATTGCTAATCAGTCTGTCCTAATTCCAGAGGTCAAAGGGGACCCGTGTGTCCAAAACCATGTTGCAGAAACGGTTCCAGACCCTCTTAAAGGGGACATCCTAGAGGTAGAGCAGGAACCCCAGAGCCCAGACCAGCAGAAGCCGGAATCACAGGGTAAGGTGTCTATACCCCCATCTTCTTTTGGTGATTCCAGCGACCAACCACTCGTGGTGATGCGCCTGCCGGTGGACCACTCTAGTGAAGTCATCGAACCAATTATCTCGGCGGATACCGAGCCTGCTGTGGGCCCGTGTGCCCTAGAGGAGGTGTATCCAGATGTTGCGGACCCTGCTGTGGGCCCGTGTGTCCTACAACGGCCAGTCCGGCCTACTACGATGGTACCATTGGTCCTAGAATGGGGACCAGTACTTAACGAAGACAAGGGTGAGTCGACTGCCCCAGGGGTGTTGGGTGTGAGCCTCCAGGTGAACACGGAGCACGATAGCTCCTTAAGTCTGGGCACCAGGGCAAATGGCTCCACTCTGCATCGCGTCCTGGTGGAGGTGTCCTCCTTAGAAGATAGCTGTCCAGTGGTGCGAGTGGACCCATACCTACCTGCCCGTGTTCCAGATGAAGAGGAACCTCCTTACTTCACACTGGCTCCTGATCTGAGTGTGAGCCCATGCGCTCCGACATCAGTGGTCCCAGGACTGGGATCCAACGCTCCCGAGGTTCCAGCAAGTAAGTGGACTGCCCCAGAAGTGCCGGGGACAGGTCCCAAGACAGCCGAGGTGGGAACTGACAGCGTCCCCGAGGACCTGTTGGCCACCGTGAATCACCACAGTGGTAAGGTATCTGCCCTTTACCCACTGCAGAATGTGACAGAGACTTTGAGTACAAAGACATTGCTAATCGCTTGCTTCCCAGTGGAAGTCTCCCAAGTGCTTAGGGACAAGGACTGTGTTGTGACTGATCCCGTGAAAATTGCCTCCTTTAAGCACAAAAAGGAGCGCTCCATTCACCATGTGGTGGACCGCGGAAATGGTCAAGATCTCCTGGCCTACCGCATCCATGTCGCGGATGGCCGGGTAAAGGTATGGCCAAGAGACACTGTGATATTCCTTCCACCAGGGGGAGGAAGTAGTATGGAACCAGTGACTGTTGCACATGACCACAATCTCAAAGATTCTACAGAGACTCCAGTGTCGGTAACGGAGACTACCCAGGCGGAGGCTCACAAAAGTAAAAGTGAGGTACCCCCACATAATCAGTTAGGGGCACCCCACAATTGGTCTCAGCAAACAGCTAACACTCAGCTGGCCTCGGGTATTACTGTGTGTGATATGCCATGTATCAGTGATGTTACAGTCAATATGTTACGTTGTACCGTTTATGCAATGCATTTTTATTGTGTAACTTTCTGTAATGTGACGCTGTTCTCCAAGCGGGGACGTTGGTATTTTCACCAGGGGGAGAGTGTAAGGGGATCACCCCCGGTTCCCCTGATCATCCTTTGCCCCCTGCCTTACCCCTGTGGCAGTGGGGGAAGGGGACGGCGACTTCTCCCAGCAGGCACCGCCCTCTTGGTTGTGGCGCGACCTTCGCCCATGCACAGTAAAGATCGCGCACGCGGTCCCCATAGAAAAGAGCTGTACCAAGAACTACAATTCCCAGCAGCCTCTGGGGACTGCACTTTCACCCTTGTCACAGGCAGCATTGAAGCCAATAGAGCTGGCAGATTCTCATGCTGCAGAGTTGCAACAATGTTGTGTGCAGACAGGGTTTTTGTCAGTTGGAGCTGGGGAGTTGTAGGGGAAGGAAGGGTGCAGGGAGCAAGTGAAGCTCCTGCACTGAGTAATGTCCCCCACAACCCAAGTAAGGCCCCAACTCCCCACCAGGTTAGTGGGTAAGTGCTGAGGTACGGCCCAAGATAGGGACACTGCCTTTAGTGCGTGTGAGTGCTGTCTTGTCAGGGTCACGGCTGGCAGTGCTGTGAGGCCTGACAAGAAGGCATAGTGTTAGCGTGCAGCAAGTTTGCAGTACGCACCCCGCAGGTTGCAGTGCATAGCTGCTAGTGTTAGTTGTTAGTGAGAGTCAGGAATGGGAATAGTAAGGGGAGCGGAGCAGGCTATTAACCCCTTAGGTCCTAGAGAGGTCCTCACTCCCCAGTACAAGTGCACCAACTGGCCATTAGCTTTAATAGTGACTGCGCAGTCACCCATACTCTCTCTCTCTGCAAGAGTCTGGGACATTGGGTGGGGATCCTATGGACACGGGGTGGGATCATCCTGTGTTGGGGAAGCGTCCTGCGCGACGCCGTAGTCAGTGTCGCCTCTAGAGAGGGACACCCGTAGATATTCTATTTGTGTGGTATGCTGTTTCTTATGTTCTCAAGTAAACATTATTGGTTATCATACATTACGGTGTGTGAGTTATTGTATGTGTCCTGTGAGGAACCATTCCTGCTCTGCTAGGAACCATCGCAGCTGGAGGCGCTGCACCGAGTATCGTGTTACTCTTAATATAATTGCCCCAGGTTCCCCGTGGCGGAAGCTTAGCCCTCCTGTGAGCCAATCAGGTAAAGTACCACACCTGGTAACACCGTATGTTCTCCGCACCCACACCATATCTGCGATTGGGGGGGGGGGAAATACCCGTTACATCTGTACAGTATGCGGTTGCGTGGGGGAATACCCGTTACACATGCAAAGTATGTGTGGTAATTAGTATGTGTGGTGTGTGTGACTGGGATTGTATATAGTGTGTTTGTTCATGCTGCATGCATCTGATGTGTATACTGTATCTGGTCTGCAAACATGTGGTATGTGTATCTGACGCGTGTACATATGTATATGTTGTGTGTATCCTGTGAGCATGTTTATTGTGCGTTTGTATGTGTATGGAGCTTGCTTATTGTTTGGTGTGTGTGTATTGTGCATGTATCTGGTGGGCGCAAGTCTGTGTATGGTTTGTGTCCCAGTTTTTGGACTTGCACCCTAGGCTAAAATTTGCCAGCCCACGCCTGTGTGAGGTCACTTACAGTATAAGTAAGATACTTCATTTATGGAAAGAAATCTGAAACACAGAGGAGACTTACAGATATAGTAGCAGCCGTTATTAAACCCATTAACGCAGATCCATGTGGTAATGTTAGCACTATGTTTATCTCAAGAAATACAGAGGCTCCATTCATATCAATAGTAACTTGTGAGTCATGTCTTTAATACACGCAATATTCAGAACTATTGTACAGCACCCTATAATAACATGTGTGTTTGTGACAGATCGCTCTGAGTGAACACCTCTTCTCTGCAAACAACCTGCAGAGCTGTAACTCTCCTGTTAAACTCGTTACCATCAGAGACTTGCAGAGCTGTAACACCCCCAATAACCCCTTCACTGGCAAAGAAGAGTGAAAGAGGACAGGATGGACCATAGTCATTTTGCAGAGAAAGAAACTGCAAGATTTGAATGGAGCATATTGTGAAAGAAGCAAAAGAGGTAACCGTAAAATGTAACATTAGAAACATATGCTGGTGGAATAAATAGATATTGATGTTATAGACTACGATAGAAAAAGGAGGAATGTGGTCCGGCTAAAGTGGAATTAGGAGGAGCTCAGTATTGGAGATTTTAGGTTTGATGGGACAGAGGACTATCCTGAGGCTTGGGAAACTACCATAGGTCTTGGGTAGATAGATATCAGTATGCAATCTACTGTATATAAAATGTCGTACTTAAAGCCACAAGAAGTTTTAAGGTTACAGAAAATGAGAGAGAGACAGAATATTGTATAAGAGAAGTGGACAGACCCCAGAAATGAGCCCTCAAAACTCAATAATCATTGTAGCAAATATAGCAAAACATTTTATTTAAATGACTTACTGTATGACTACAAAATATTTTAGAACTATATACACATAAAAAGTAGAATTACTAAGAGAAAATATAATATGGCTTTGATTCTGATGATACTTGTACAATTTCTAACATTTTCTCTTTTTCTGTTTTTTGGCTGTGCAGGGAACTAAACATCTCCAAAATGACACCTTTGTTTTTTTCTCTGATCTCTCGCTGCATTTTGAGGTCATAGATGTAATCTCCATATTTATTTCAGATATATTTAGATCCTCAGAGTATTTCTGCCTCAACTGAATTGGATGACCATATAAAAACACCTGTAGTTCCTTCTGCTGAGTTTCAATTGCTTCTCTTGTCTTAGAGATTTCATCAGACAGAGTTTTCATGCTTTGTCGAAGATTGTTCATGTATGTTGTTACATCGTAGAGGATTTGAGCATCTGACAACACCATTTTCAAATATTTCAATTGTCCTGAAAAACATAATTATGATTTTTAGCAGATATATTTAGAAAGAAGCAAAAGTATTTATTACATTGTGTTACTATTTGTATTTGAAACAAATATATACTGTATATATATATAAAAAAAATTCTAATGCCTGTTCATGTTTGTAATGTTTCCAATGGGTAATGTGTCAGTTATGATTCCTTTTGTACAGGTATCACTTTGTAATGTGAGTATGGTCATTTGGGTTCATTACACTTTTCCCACAAACCCACACGAAGAGGCTGATTCTATATGCGGCGAAGCGAGTAGTTTTGAAGCAAAATTCCCCATTGACTTCAGCCAAAAATGTCCAGTTCAACACATATAGCTCAGAATATTGAGGGGCTGATAATATAACAGCTATTTCAGCATCAGCCCCGTAATATTGTCAGCTATATCAACTATTTCAACTCGATTTCAGACAAGAAGTCCTGGAATAAATGAATATAGTCTAAAAACCAATACCCAAAAGATTACACTAAAGCAGTGGTTCCCAAACTTTTTCGGTTCAAGGCTCCCCAAAGCAATCAGATTTTTTTCAAGGCTCCCCAAGGCGATCAGGATTTTTCCGCGGCGCCCAAAGTAAAAACAAAGGTGTATATACATACCTAACAGATGCAGTGCGCAGTTGGTGTCTCTCTCAGACACTAACACACTCTTAATCTCTCTCTCTGACCTCACTCTCTCTCTCTCAGACCTCCCTCTCTCTCTCTCTCAGACCTCACTCTCTCTCTCAGACCTCACTCTCTCTCTCTCAGACCTCACTCTCTCTCTCTCTCAGACCTCTCTCTCTCTCTCAGACCTCTCTCTCTCAGACCTCACTCTCTCTCTCTCAGACCTCTCTCTCTCAGACCTCTCTGTCTCAGACCTCTCTCTCTCTCTCGCTCTCTCTCTCTCTCTCTCTCTCTCTCTCAGACCTCACTCTCTCTCTCTCAGACCTCAATTTCTCTCTCAGACCTCACTCTCTCTCTTAGACCTCACTCTCTCTCTTAGACCTCACTCTCTCTCTCCCTCTCTCTCAGACCTCTCTCTCTCTCAGACCTCTCTCTCTCTCAGACCTTTCTCTCTCTCAGACCTCTCTCTCTCTCAGACCTCTCTCTCTCTCAGACCTCTCTCTCTCTCAGACCTCTCTCTCTCTCAGACCCCTCTCTCTCTCAGACCTCTCTCTCTCTCAGACCTCCCTCTCTCTCTCAGACCTCACTCTCTCTCTCAGACCTCACTCTCTCTCTCAGACCTCACTCTCTCTCTCTCAGACCTCACTCTCTCTCTCAGACCTCACTCTCTCTCTCAGACCTCACTCTCTCTCTCTCTCAGACCTCTCTCTCTCAGACCTCTGTCTCAGACCTCTCTCTCTCTCTCTCTCTCTCTCTCTCTCTCAGACCTCACTCTCTCTCTCTCAGACCTCAATTTCTCTCTCTCAGACCTCACTCTCTCTCTCTTAGACCTCACTCTCTCTCTCCCTCTCTCTCAGACCTCTCTCTCTCTCAGACCTTTCTCTCTCTCAGACCTCTCTCTCTCTCAGACCTCTCTCTCTCAGACCTCTCTGACCTCTCTCTCTCTCTCAGACCTCTCTCTCTCTCAGACCTCTCTCTCTCTCTCAGACCTCTCTCTATCTCTCAGACCTCTCTCTCAGACCTCTCTCTCTCTCAGACCTCACTCTCTCTCTCAGACCTCACTCTCTCTCTCAGACCTCACTCTCTCTCTCTCAGACCTCTCTCTCTCTCTCTCTCTCTCAGACCTCTATCTCTCTCAGACCTCTCTCTCTCTCTCAGACCTCACTCTCTCTCTCAGACCTCACTCACTCTCTCAGACCTCACTCTCTCTCTCAGACCTCACTCTCTCTCAGACCTCTCTCTCTCTCTCTCTCTCTCTCAGACCTCTCTCTCTCTCTCAGACTTCTCTCTCTCTCTCAGACCTCTCTCTCACTTAGACCTCTCTCTCTCACTCAGACCTCTCTCTCTCTCTCTCTCTCTCACTCTCTGACCTCTCTCTCTCACTCTCTCTGACCTCACTCTCTCTGACCTCACTCTCTCTGACCTCACTCTCTCACTCTCTCTGACCTCACTCTCTCTGACCTCACTCTCTCTGACCTCACTCTCTCTGACCTCACTCTCTCTCTGTTAGACACAGACAGACGGACACTCTCTCTCACAGACAGACGGACACTCTCTCTCACACCCACCCACCCCTGCAGCCCGTTTTTCACACCCACCCACCCCCTGCAGCCCGTTTTTCACAAACCTGCAGCCCGTTTTTTACAAACACCCACCTCCTGCAGCCCGTTTTTCACACCCACCCACCCCCTGCAGTCCGTTTTTCACGTCCACCCACCCACCCCCTGCAGCCCGTTTTTCACAAAACCTGGAGCCCGTTTTTCACACCCACCCACCCCCTGCAGCCCGTTTTTCACATCCTGCAGTCCGTTTTTCACAACCAGCCACCCACCCCCTGCAGCCCGTTTTTCACACCCACCAGCCCACCCCCTGCAGCCTGTTTTTCACACCCACCCACCAACCCCCTGCAGCCCGTTTTTCACAAAGATCCAACCACCGACCCGCTGCAGCACGTTTTTCACACCCACCCACCCCCTGCAGCCCGTTTTTCACACACACCCACCCCCTGCAGCCCATTTTTCACACACACACACACCCACCCCCTGCAGCCCGTTTTTCACACACACACACACACACCCACCCCCTGCAGCCCGTTTTTCACAAAAACACACCCACCCCCTGCAGCCCGTTTTTCACACACACCCACCCCCTGCAGCCCGTTTTTCACACACACACACACACACACACACCCCTTGCAGACAGTTTTTCACACACACACACCCCCTGCAGCCCGTTTTTCACACACACACACACACACACACACACACACACACACACACACACACACACATACACACACACACACACACACACCTTGGTGGTGGCTCTGTAGTTGCAATGCCGGGCAGGCTGCAGCCCCATTGGATGGGAGCGGTCACGTGACCGCTCCTCCGCTTCCCCGAGCGGCAAATTTCAAACCTGCCGCTCTCGGGGAAATCTCTCCTCCTCCGTACGCATCAGCAAGCATGCGGAGGGTCAGGCGCTGCTAGGGAGACCCGGCGCCGGCTTCAGAGGTTTTTTTTTTGTTTTTTTTAATTAACTAGCAGCCCTTGTTTCCCGCTGCTGGCCGCCCTGATCGCGGAGCCCCTCTAGCCAAGCCGCCGCGGCGCACACTGTGGGAAAAACTGCACTAAAGGATACATGATTATATATTATTATTTTCACAAATATTGAATATTAATGACTCTTTAAAAGATTTCCATACCTTATAGCTGAGATTACAAATGTACTCAATCTCAGGCTGAAACACGTGTTCTGTGGTAATGATATTGGTTGTTCCAGCAGTGAGACCTCCTGAGAACCTCCCTAAAACAAGATACAGTATTAACAAACTGCGGCCAAGAAGGGTCCTGCTTGCTGTCCTGCTATTCTTGTTGTGATGAGCAGCAGCCAGATCATGGAATTCTGGGACCATTTGAAACATAACTTCAGAACTTTGACTCTGATTAAGTAATCACATGATTTCAGAGAAAATGACCCTGCTCAGCTTGAAATAAATGTGTATTGGGGGAGGCGCTCCTCTGGGTAGAGGGATATATGATAAACTTACACAAGACAAATAAACCCAGTTATGGGCACTCATGCTGTTGTGTGTACGTGCGTGTGTATATATATATATATATATATATATATATATATGTTACATGCAAAGTATGTGTGGTAATTAGTTTGTGTGGTGTGTGTGACTGGGATTGTATATAGTGTGTTTGTTCATGCTGCATGCATCTGATGTGTGTATCTGGTCTGCAAACATGTGGTATGTGTATCTGACGTGTGTACATATGTATATGTTGTGTGTATCTTGTGAGCATGTTTATTGTGCGTTTGTATGTGTATGGAGCTTGCTTATTGTTTGGTGTGTGTGTATTGTGCATGTATCTGGTGGGCGCAAGTCTGTGTATGGTTTGTGTCCCAGTTTTTGGACTTGCACCCTAGGCTAAAATTTGCCAGCCCACGCCTGTGTGAGGTCACTTACAGTATAAGTAAGATACTTCATTTATTGAAAGAAATCTGAAACACAGAGGAGACTTACAGATATAGTAGCAGCCGTTATTAAACCAATTAACGCAGATCCATGTGGTAATGTTAGCACTATGTTTATCTCAAGAAATACAGAGGCTCCATTCATATCAATAGTAACGTGTGCGTCATGTCTTTAATACACACAATATTCAGAACTATTGTACAGCACAGCATGTTTATGATTGATGTATAGACACCCAGCATCCTTATATAGTACATGGTATTCATTATCAGTGTAGGAAGATGATCCACATCATTATATAGCCAGGCATGTTCAGTATCAGTGTATAGAGATACTCGGCATCATTATACACTACTTTAGAGTGCAGTGTGGTCATTACCAGGGGTCTGGAAGTGTATATGGATACTCTCTCTCAGTATACGGTATAGCATGTTCATCGACAATGTACACTATAGAGATACTCATCACCATTATACTGAACAGCATGTTCATTAGCAGTGTAAAGAGTGTACAACACAGCAGTGTTGTCTATCTGCAAACTGTCTGTCTATGTATAAGAGTGCAGAACCCTATAATAACATGTGTGTTTGTGACAGATCGCTATGAGTGAACACCTCTTCTCTGCAAACAACCTGCAGAGCTGTAACTCTCCTGTTAAACTCGTTACTAGCAGAGACTTCCAGAGCTGTAACACCCCCAATAACCCCTTCACTGTCAAAGAAGAGTGAAAGAGGACAGGATGGACCATAGTCATTTTGCAGAGAAAGAAACTACAAGATTTGAAAGGAGCATATTGTGAGAGAAGCAGAAGAGGTAACCGTAAAATGTAACATTAAAAACATATGCTGGTGGAATAAATAGATATTGATGTTATAGACTACGATAGAAAAAGGAGGAATGTGGCCCGGCTAAAGTGGAATTAGGAGGAGCTCAGTATTGGAGATATTAGGTTTTATGGGACAGAGGACTATCCTGAGGCTTGGGAAACCACCATAGGTCTTGGGTAGATAGATATCAGTATGCAATCTACTTGTAACCCATGTTCCCCCCCCCCCCCCCCCAGGCGCAGACTGGACCCCTAGGGTGTAGTGAGGGCTGGTTACATGCATGTTGGTGGTGCATACCTGTGAGGAACAGGAGGGCCTGAGTCTCCCGCGATGGTATTGGGGATAACAGGGACAGGCTTCTGGGGTTAATGCCTTCATCTTCTAGCAACGGTGGTACAGCGCCTCCATCTCTGGCGAGCCCTATAGGGGTATGGTGAAATCCTCCCAGAGAAGCCCTGGTCTCAGGGCGAGAGATTTCAGTCTCACACACAAGTCTTTGTAAAAGCAGCAATGTATCTTTATTGTCCTTTTAGCAGCACACAGCAGCAGTTCATAGCAGCATGTACAATCCTCCAGTCTGTACCCCTGCAGGATGGGCTGTATGAGGCTTCAATACCCCCGACACCCACCCCAAGGGTATACCCTCTGGGTGAGGCAAGATCCCCCCCCCCCTCACCCCCTGAGCAGTGTGAGGGGCATTGGTCCACCGCACTATAGTGCTATAAGCTCTAAACAGGCTGGTCTTTACCTTCTCCTCCAAGCACAGGTGTCACTCTAATCATGACCTCTCCGGTCAGTCACTCCAGCACTCTCTGCTCCCAGGACAGAACTGCTTGTTACTTACAGGAACAGGCAGGACTAAGTTTAGTCAGTCCCACCCCTCATGATGTCAGCAGGCCCTCCCCTGTGTCTCTGCCTTCCATACAGAGTCAGGGGCCTACTTCCATCAATCAAGGCAGGGCTTGAAGCGGGGGAAACCCATGATAACTACTGGCGGCGTGCCCTTAGAAGGACTTACACCAGTAGGAGAAAGATTGATAGCCCCCATTTCTTATCGGGACTACATACTGTATATAAAATGTCGTACTTAAAGCCACAAGAAGTTTTAAGGTTACAGAAAATGAGAGAGAGACAGAATACTGTATAAGAGAAGTGGACAGACCCCAGAACTGAGCCCTCAAAACTCAATAATCATTGTAGCAAATATAGCAAAACATTTTATTTAAATGACTTATGACTACAAAATATTTTAGAACTATATACACATAAAAAGTAGAATTACTAAGAGAAAATATAATATGGCTTTGATTCTGATGATACAATTTCTAACATTTCCTCTTTTTCTGTTTTTTGGCTGTGCAGGGAACTAAACATCTCCAAAATGACAACTTTGTTTTCTTCTCTGATCTCTCGCTGCATTTTGAGGTCATAGATGTAATCTCCATATTTATTTCAGATATATTTACATCCTCAGAGTATTTCTGCCTCAACTGAATTGGATGACCATATAAAAACACCTGTAGTTCCTTCTGCTGAGTTTCAATTGCTTCTCTAGTCTTAGAGATTTCATCAGACAGTTTTCATGCTTTGTCGAAGATTGTTCATGTATGTTACATCGTAGAGGATTTGAGCATCTGACAACACCATTTTCAAATATTTCAATTGTCCTGAAAAACATAATTATGATTTATAGCGGATATATTTAGAAAGAAGCAAAAGTATTTATTACATTGTGTTACTATTTGTATTTGAAACAAATATATACTGTATATATATATATAATTTTTTTTCTAATGCCTGTTCATGTTTGTAATGTTTCCAATGGGTAATGTGTCAGTTATGATTCCTGTTGTACAGGTATCACTTTGTAATGTGAGTATGGTCATTTGGGTTCATTACACTTTTCCCACAAACCCACACGAAGAGGCTGATTCTATATGCGGCGAAGCGAGTAGTTTTGAAGCAAAATTCCCCATTGACTTCAGCCAAAAATGTCCAGTTCAACACATATAGCTCAGAATATTGAGGGGCTGATAATATAACAGCTATTTCAGCATCAGTCCCGTAATATTGTCAGCTATAACAGTTATTTCAACTCGATTTCAGACAAGAAGTCCTGGAATAAATGAATATAGTCTAAAAACCAATACCCAAAAGATTACACTAAAGGATACATGATTATATATTATTATTTTCACAAATATTGAATATTAATGACTCTTTAAAAGATTTCCATACCTTATAGCGGAGATTACAAATGTACACAATCTCAGGCTGAAACACGTGTTCTGTGGTAATGATATTGGTTGTTCCAGCAGTGAGACCTCCTGAGAACCTCCCTAAAACAAGATACAGTATTAACAAACTGCGGCCAAGGAGGGTCCTGCTTGCTGTCCTGCTATTCTTGTTGTAATGAGCAGCAGCCAGATCATGGAATTCTGGGACCATTTGAAACATAACTTCAGAACTTTGACTCTGATTAAGTAATCACATGATTTCAGAGAAATTGACCCTGCTCAGCTTGAAATAAATGTGTATTGGGGGAGGTGCTCCTCTGGGTAGAGGGATATATGATAAACTTACACAAGACAAATAAACCCAGTTATGGGCACTCATGCTGTTGTGTGTACGTGCGTGTGTATATATATATATATATATATATATATATATATATATATATTACATGCAAAGTATGTGTGGTAATTAGTTTGTGTGGTGTGTGTGACTGGGATTGTATATAGTGTGTTTGTTCATGCTGCATGCATCTGATGTGTGTATCTGGTCTGCAAACATGTGGTATGTGTATCTGACGTGTGTACATATGTATATGTTGTGTGTATCTTGTGAGCATGTTTATTGTGCGTTTGTATGTGTATGGAGCTTGCTTATTGTTTGGTGTGTGTGTATTGTGCATGTATCTGGTGGGCGCAAGTCTGTGTATGGTTTGTGTCCTCCAGTTGGTTGGACTTGCACCCTAGGCTAAAATTTGCCAGCCCACGCCTGTGTGAGGTCACTTACAGTATAAGTAAGATACTTCATTTATTGAAAGAAATCTGAAACACAGAGGAGACTTACAGATATAGTAGCAGCCGTTATTAAACCAATTAACGCAGATCCATGTGGTAATGTTAGCACTATGTTTATCTCAAGAAATACAGAGGCTCCATTCATATCAATAGTAACGTGTGTGTCATGTCTTTAATACACGCAATATTCAGAACTATTGTACAGCACAGTATGTTTATGATTGATGTATAGACACCCAGCATCCTTATACAGTACATGGTATTCATTATCAGTGTAGGAAGATAATCCACATCATTATATAGCCAGGCATGTTCAGTATCAGTGTATAGAGATACTCGGCATCATTATACACTATTATAGAGTGCAGTGTGGTCATTACCAGGGGTCTGGAAGTGTATATGGATACTCTCTATCAGTATACGGTATAGCATGTTCATCGACAATGTACATTATAGAGATACTCATCACCATTATACTGAACAGCATGTTCATTAGCAGTGTTGTCTATCTGCAAAGTGTGTTTCTATGTATAAGAGTGCAGAACCCTATAATAACATGTGTGTTTGTGACAGATCGCTATGAGTGAACACCTCTTCTCTGCAAACAACCTGCAGAGCTGTAACTCTCCTGTTAAACTCGTTACTAGCAGAGACTTCCAGAGCTGTAACACCCCCAATAACCCCTTCACTGGCAAAGAAGAGTGAAAGAGGACAGGATGGACCATAGTCATTTTGCAGAGAAAGAAACTACAAGATTTGAAAGGAGCATATTGTGAGAGAAGCAGAAGAGGTAACCGTAAAATGTAACATTAAAAACATATGCTGGTGGAATGTGATAAAAAAAAAAGTGATCTGCACTCAAAAAATTGTGATATTGTGCTCTTAGTGATCTAAGTGATTAAATAAACAATGGTAACCTGTTTACAATAAAGGAGGTTATGCTGCTGCGCTCGTGGTACCGCTCCACAACCGAACTAGTGCAAAAACAAAGAAAGAGACAGCGCAAAAAACCTCATTGTGCAATATATAAACAAAATTGTATTGGTAAACTGGTAAGTATCACACGTACATCAATATGCTTAAATTAGGCAGAACATGTTATGGACATGTTACCAATCTGTACTCTGGATAGGGGACATCTGGATCAGCTCACTTCCCGCAGGTCTCGTGGAACAGCTGCAAACCGGCAGGATGCAGATACAGCGATCGTTGCCACAGGGGAACTGCCGCCACAGAGGTGAAACCACTCCGGTTCCGGGCACCGCAGTGGGAAGTCGCACAGCCTGCAGTTAACTCCTCAATCGCCAGCTGTAGATGCAGTGACCACCGCCACACAGGAGGGAGATACTCCGGCTCTGTCCACCGCAACGGGAAGCCTCACCATCAGCTGCTAACTCCTAGAACGCCAGACGCGCACCCGTGAAGTCACCTAGCGGCGTCAGCGTAGGGTCAGTGTCGCACGCGAGTGAATCACTGCGTGGGGGAGATGGAAGTCCCGCAAATGTCCAGAGTTACTGATAGACTTACAAATAATGGCATAAAAACCTCCAATGGGAGAACGATGAATGCGCCCTCAGTCCAACGCGTTTCGTGTATAAAACACTTCGTCAGGGAATGGAGGATTAGTTGATGGGGGCGCTTCATATACCCACAGTTCTTCTCCATCCGTCCATCCATCCTTTGATCCATCTTCTCCATCCGTTGATCCATATTTAGCATCCGTTGATCCATATTTAGCATGGTCTCCAGAAGCAGATCTATCTTTGCCAGCACAATAGAGTTCCCGGGGATATCCACACTTATCCATTCAGCATCCGGTCTAACGAGCTGCTTCTTGTGCATGGCGTGCTGTGGACATCTGGGTGGATGGGTGCTACGGAGGATGAGATGGGGGTTCCATGGAGAGAAGCGGCAGCCTCGTCGAAGAAGGGTGGAGGAGGTGACCTGTGGATATCCGGGAGAGGATTGATTTGGATTTTTAGTTTAATGTTTATTTTTTTATGGTTTATTATTTTATGGGTTCCTGTGCCTGGTGGATTGGTTCGTGAGTAAGCTGTTCAACGGGAGTCGGTGGGGTCAAGTAATGGTAAGTGAACTAAAGAAATGTATTTTATTTAACTTGTTAATTTTTTAAGCTTTTTTAACATGTGTATTTTTTTTTTGTGATATATCATTTCTTGCCACTGTATGTATGTATGTATATATGTCTAGAGAGATATATACATACAGGGTAAGAAATGTTGTTATTTTAAAAGCTTGATTTGATGTGTTTTAAATTAATTTGGCTATGCTTCAATGTGTGTATAATGTTTTTTACAATTAGATAGATGTAATCCTTGGTATTGTATTGTGTGCTTGTGGTCAGGGTTAGCCTTGGTTTTAAATTTTGTATTCTGGTTGGTACTTATATTTTTTCACATGCTAAATTGTTGTGTTCCAGGCTTGAATTAGTTAATTGTTTAATTGTGTGGGATGGACTGTCAATTGTTTAGGGATGTCATTAATGAATGCTAATTGATTTTCGTTTACTTGATTGGTTAAAATAGTTTACTTGTTTGGAGGGATTTGTATTTTGCTTGCAATGATATTGTTAACATTCATTTGCAGAATGTATATGGTGCATAGATTTTATGCATCATAAATACAATGTAAATGCAATGTATTGATTGGTATGTGAGGTTTTTCATTGGCATTTGATGATTTAGATTGTAAGATCAGTTAGGATTATTAAAGGAAATTCATTTTAATGTAGTGTGTCTGTATGGAGAAGTGTTATTTGTAGTACAGAATGGTTTTGATAACCCTTCTACATTTATTTGTATATTGGTTCATCATGTGTGTGTATATATATATATATATATATATATATATATATATATATATATATATATATCTGTGTGTGTGTGTATATATATATATATATATATATATATATATATATATATATATATAGTTGCATGATGAAGCCACTGTACAAATTCATGGGTGAAGGGTGGGTATCGGGCCAGTGTGGCTTAACCCCTTAATTACCTTTGCGGTTATTATCCGATAAGGTGTTTAAGGGGTTAATTGATATCTGAATGTACTTGCAATGTATTGGCTTTGTATTGGCTATGTATTTTGTGGGCAAGACAAGGATGTTGCTGGCGACGGAGACTTCTTATTGATGAGGTCAGTAGTACTTTATTTATTTGAATATGCTAGTTAATGTTTTTAATAATGGGCAATTAATCTATTATCCATATCTGGATAATAGTTATTTTGCACATTATTGTACTGTAGGTGTTGGGGGGGGGGGTGTATGTATTGAATGTATAGGCCATGTTTATTTTTTTTACATTCAGGGGTTGTTCCGTGGTTCTGCGGGTCTCCTCGGGTATCTCACGGGTATCAGGCTGGTGGTTCCACGGGTGACACATGCGGGGATGAAGCGGTGGCCTCACATCTGTGGGGGCACCGCGGACCCGTAGTCTGCGGGGATGAAGCGGTGGCCTCACATCTGTGGGGGCACCGCCGACCCATAGGTGCGGGGATGAAGCTGTGGTCCTAGGCCTCCCTTGTGGGTAGTGGGTGAGGGTGGTTAGGCCTCACGGGGTGGGCCATTGGCAGTGAGGCTCTGCATTATATGCACATCGGGATCCCCCTCCCCTCCCCACATTTACATAAACTGCACTCACAGGAACACAGGCAGGGAGATTTAACAGAAAAATTAGGGGGAGGGGGCCTTACACAGATTATAGTCAAGGAGGTGGGGTTATAACCAAAAGGGAACAGTTATGTTAAAAATATGTATTTAATGTATTTATTGTTGTTTATGTATTTTAAATACACAGGGGGTGTATGTTGTTTATTGCAATGTTTATTGGGGGCAAATGTCCCCAATAAACATGCTATTCTGCCTTAACCCTTCATTGCCTTAGCGGCTATCAGCTATGGTAATGAAGCAGCATTTCTGTATTTTAATAATATTGTGCAGGAGCAGGGGGTCCCCTGAGCTTTGATTTGTGGCTCAGGGAACCCCCTGCTCACTGTACAATATTATTAAAAATACATTCATGCTGCTTCGTTACCATAGCACATAGCCGCAAAGGTAAGGAATGATTGTTTATTGATATGGGTGTTTTATTCATACTGTAGATGTGCAGATGTGCATATACAGTATGTGTATGTTAGGGGTTATAGGGGTTGTTGTTTTTATATATATATATATATATATATATATATATATATATATATATATATATATATATATACAGTAGATATATATATTTATTTATATTCATTTATTTAGATTTATTTATTTATTGTGGGGCTGCTGTGTGTGAATTTTTTTTATTGTGGGTAGCGGGGGTGGGTGAAGGGGGTATTAGCCCCAACGGTGGTTGTTTAGGGCTTGCGGGGGGGTAGCGGGAGGGGTTAACCCCTTCATGACCGTAGCGGTATTAACTGCTACGGTCGTGAAGGGGTTAAGTGCACCCGCAACCCCCCCCGCAAGTCCTAAACTCACACCAAGGGCCAAATACCCTCTTCACCCACCCCCGCTACCCACAATAAAGCGGGCACGGTGGGTTAACCCCTTCATTGCCTTATCGGTTAGCCGCTAAGGTAATGAAGTGGGTGTACATGCATTTCTCCTGCCTCGGATGCATGCCGGGGGCCTCCGGTGCTGATATTCCTGGGCATCAGCTCTGGAGCCCCCCTGCATCAATCTGAGCCAGGAAAAGGCCTGATTTTCCTCATTTTTTAACGAAACACCTGCAAGTCGATACATTACTGAAGCGCATGCGCATTACAATTCATGAATTTCTGCCATCTGGCGGACACGCGAAGCATTGCAGCCTATTAAATCTTGAACCATTATCAATAAACGCATCAACCGCGCGTCAGCCGGGCATGACCCGTGGCTGGGAACGCAAAAGGAACGCGGCATGCTCCGGGTGAACAGCGTCGCATTCCAGGAACAAGCCGGTGATAAACCGGTGATTTGTTAGAATGAAGGCTGCCGCAGCAGTACATAATTTCAAAAGGCAGTTCATCATAATAATATGATCCCTACACCCCCAAATACAGTACGTAAAAAGCACACAAATCAACCATGTGCAGTCAAACGCACAGGGTGGGAGTCAAAAGCTACAGCACAGATTGAATATCGTAATATCAAGATGGTTTTTGCAGGCTTGTGAAGAAAATAACAATTAAAAAATTATAATAAAAATTTTTTTTTTTTGGTCACTCACTCAAGCAAGCAGTGGTGGGTGAAGGGTGGGCATGCGCAGTAATCAACTAGCTCCCATCCCAAAGTGGATTACACGCAGACGCATAGAGAGGTGGTGCTCTGCTAGGGACTGATTAAAAACACAATGGCAAGCGTTTTATATATTTTTTTTTGTTCCTGGTAAAATAAATTTATTTACATTCCTGCTAATCATAGACAACAACCCCCCACACACACCTACAGTACACCAAAGAAAAAGAATGAATGACAAAACAACACCACAAACAAAGCCTCAAAGAGTTGGAGGGGGGGGGGGGTTGGGTGAGTCATGCGCAGTAATCAGCTAGCTCCCATCTCAAAGAGGATTACAAGCAGGCTAGGGACGGATTAAAAACACAATGACAAGCTTCAGAAAATGAATGACTCTGTGGAGGTGTCTGTCGATAAGAGTTTCAAAACCTTGAGCAAGCCTTGTGTGTGTGTGTGTGTGCGTGCGGTAGGGGGCTACAGGGTACAGCTGCATGAAGTTTAAAGATA
The DNA here is from genome assembly GCF_040206685.1 of Ascaphus truei. NCBI lineage: Eukaryota > Metazoa > Chordata > Amphibia > Anura > Ascaphidae > Ascaphus > Ascaphus truei. The sequence continues at coordinate 12,771,989 of NC_134498.1, forward strand.
ATGACATACTTTAATATTTTTTTTTTTTGGTCACTCACTCAAGCAAGCAGTGGTGGGCGAATTTCCAGGCGCATGCGCAGTAATCACCTGCTGTCAAGCAGGAATGTGATTGAAACCAGAAAGACACACGTTCAAAGGAATGGTGTGGGAGAGATGTACTGCATTGTAGAGAAGATAAGAAGTTGAAATAACCTGCAGTGCAGTTAATTATCCTGAGCGAGGGGAGAGCGCTGTATATGCCGAAATGTGACACTGTTACAGTACTGTACACACCTATGAGTTTCAACAATTTTCAAATGAGACATACTGTACAGTACAGCACTGCAAATGCATGTATACTTTAAATATGCAAATTTACAATTACTGCGCGCGCACACACAGACTGTGTACTGACGTAGGTTGAACCGCAAAGGTATTAGACTTCCAAGACAACTGCTCGCAAACGCCCCCCCTGAGTTTTTACACGGCATTGCAGTATTGCAGACAGCGAGAATAAAATGCTAATATCACGAGCGCTAAAATAACGCAGTTCACTCCGGGCGAAAAAAAAAAAACGCATCTGACCGAGATTATCAGAGAGCCGCGGATCCAGCCGATTTAGACTCAAGGCGGCCGCCACTGTAGCTTGGGTTTTGAGAAAACATTTTACATTAATACAAATTTATTTGGAAATCAATCATTCTCTTTTCTGCTCAACATTTGGATCTTAGTTAGAAGTCGCTGTATTTTTTCCCCCATTTTCTACTCTGTATTTTTGGGAAAACTTAAAGCTGCATTTTATGTTTAAGGCTTTTCCCACTTGAAAAGAACTATGCTGTGATATAAATCAATACTAAATCAAGATTTAAATAGTGATTTATAGTACTTCTTAGCGAATAGAAAGATCATAAAAATGTATGCCAAACACCTCATTCAAATAATTGCTGTTTGTTAACATGCTGCCTCTGCTAGTGGCTTCTAATGCCTGCTCGGTTATACTGGAGAAACCAGAGGTTTTATGTACATTGTTATCATGCTCAAGAGAAATGCTGCTTGATCCTCTTCTCATGGTTCGGAGGCTGGACAGGTCTTCTGTGTAACCATGGAAAATCCTCCCAGGGGAGGTCTATACGCCGCACAGCCGTGGAATAAGACTTCAGAAAAGGCTGATGTAGTGACTCATGAGAAAACTTTTAATGAAACAAAGTGCAAGCGGATCCTCCCCTGGGAGGATTTTCCATTGTTCCGGCATTTGTAGCCTGCACGCCGGGCTGTTACTGGTGTACCTGCGTCCCCCTGCTGAACCCGGAAGTACCGGCACTGCCGCCGGTCAGGTGACCACCCACTCCATGCAGAGGAGTTACAGGCAGTGGGGTCGACAGCATCTACAATCAAGAGGACAGATCAGCCACTCCACTACATCCCCCAGCTGTGAGTTTTTTCCTTCTACTTATCTCAAACTTCATCGTGGTTATGGTAAGCCAGTTGCTGAGTTTTACATTTGTGAAGGCTCCACTGGGGGATAGTGGCGATCATAAATCCCCGTTTATTTCTTACACACCAGTTTTACAGCTGTAGTCACATTTTCTGAGCGCCTGGTGGGTTAACCTTCAGTTCACCCGTTCTACACACTTCTGTGTAACCAATCCATATCCTATCAATTCAATGCATTTGAACCGGAACCTTGAATATTTCTGAACCTGGTTTACAGGCGGCCCCTAAAGAGAGGTTTGGGTGCCACTACTCTAACGAGTATTACCAAGAGGTGCCACACGCTAGAACTAAGCAAGGTTTACATATCAATGCCACCTGACTTATACCATATACAAGAAGCTATTTGTTTGGGATAGATGTGTATAATGTAGATTATAGTCTAAAGCAGTAAAATTCAGCCCATTATTGAAAACCCTGCTCTCTGATTGGATAATGCCCGGAATTTTAACCAATCAGTAATGCCCGGAATTTAGCAGCTTGCAAAGTGCAGTTTTCAATGGGTTTATTTCCAGCCAATCAGCTTTCAAAACAGCTGAGACAGGGCAGGGGATTGGTTTGCTTGAAGTAAAAACTCTGATACAGGGCAGGGGATTGGTCAGAACGTATCAGCCCCGGGTTGACTCCTCCCCCTCCCGAGCTGACAGATTTTCTGAGCATTCAGTTGATTTGGGGGGGGGGGGGGGAAGAGATGGTGTCTGCAAAGAAGTAAGTGGCTGTCTGCAGTTTCTTTGTGGCTGCAGTTTGTGTGTGAGTGTGTGCTGTTGTGTTATATATCTGTGTAGAAGTGCTGTGTGTGTGTCAGTGTCAGCAGCAGTGTTTATGGGTGTAACATGTGTGTGTGTGTGTGTGTGTGTGTGTGTGTGTGTGTAGAGGTGCTATGTATAGAGGTGCAGTGTTTGTGTGTATTGTGTGTGAAGAGGTGCAGTGTTGTTTGTGGGGTGTGTGTAGAGGTGCTGTGTTGTGTATAGAGGTGCAGTGGGATGTGTGTACAGGTGCTGTGTTGTGTGTAGAGGTGGGGGGGAGAGTGCAAAGTTTAGTAAGTGGCTGCATTTTTTTATTGTGGCTGCAGTGTGTGTGTGTGTTTGTGTGTGTGTGTTGTGCTGTTGTATGTGTATCAGCAGTTTTTTTGTGTATAGAGCTCCAGTGTGTGTGTGTGTGTGTCAGTGTCAGCAGCAGTGTTTATGGGTGTAGCATGTGTGTGTAGAGCTGCTGTGTTGTGTGTAGAGCTGCTGTGTTGTGTGTGTAGAGTTGCTGTGTTGTGTGTGTAGAGTTGCTGTGTTGTGTGTGTAGAGCTGCAGTGTTGTGTGTGTAGAGGTGCTGTGTTGTGAGTGTAAAGGAGGTGCTGTGTTGTGTGTGTGTGTGTGTTTGGTGTGCTTGTGTGTGTAGAGGTGCTGTGTTGTGTGTGTGTGTGTGTGTGTGTATACAGAGGGGGCGGCAGTGTGTGGATATAGATAGCTGCAGTGTAAGCGTATATAGAGGTGGTTTCATGTATTTACCATTTTATTTTAATAACATTTTTTATATAACTATACAAAAGTGTCTATTATTTATGAAAAAAGTCTACATTTAGCCTATAATAGTAATAATCCCCTCAGAACAGGGCATTACTGGCCAATAATGCCCTGGCTCGGTTAAACTCCCTCGGCTTCGCCTCGGGCCTTCAACTCTTCCAGCCAGGGCATTATTGGCCAGTAATGCCCTGTTCTTCAGGAATTATTACTTAATTAAAAGCTACATGTCACCAAAATTAAAGCTAGATTCTTTCGTCATCATGTGAATGAAATCCCCTTGCATGCTTCGGCAGAGGTCTTGCAGTCTTTGGTGGCACTCCTTAAAATTAAACATCTGGTTTCTGTTGCTTCTAAAAAAGAAAACTAGAGCAACCCAACATTTCAGAAGTCTTGTAAAGCTGCATGTCATGTTATGTACATTTGCTAAATGATTGGCGCATCTATCTATATATTTCTGAAAGTGTTGTATGCGTGTCTGGTTGTCCTGTGCCTCAGGCCAATGAGATTGCTCCCTTGGCCGCCCGCCCCCGCACACCTCTCATTGGCCTGAGGCGGAGTGACGGGCCAAAGGTCACACACACACACACACACACACACTCTGTCTCTCTCTCACCCCCCCAAGCTCACACACCGGCGCCGCTACAGTCAGCGGGGGAGCGGCGTGAGCGCACAGCGGGGGAGCGGCGCGAGCGCCCAGGGGGAGCGGCCACAACACGCTGCCTCCCGCCTCACATGCACGTGGGAGCGGCCGGACGGGTGAGTGATCGAGCAGGCGGACGGGTACTGCCGTTGCCACGGCCACCTCACCGTGCCTCACAGCCCCACGCCGCCGTCCTCCCCCCTCCCAACAGCTGCAGCTGCCACGGCCGCCTCACTGTGCCTCACAGGCCCCGCGCTGCTGTCCCCCCCCCCCCCCCGCCAACAGCTGCGACTGCCACGGCCACCTCACTGTGCCTCACAGGCCCTGCGCGCTGCTGTCCTCCCCCCCCGTTACAGCTGCGGCTGCCACGGCCACCTCACCGTGCCTCACAGGCCCCGCGCTGCTGTCCTCCCCCCCCCCCCCCCCCAACAGCTGCGGCTGCCACGGCCGCCTCACCGTGCCTCACAGGCCCCGTGCTGCTGTCCTTCCCCCTCCCTACAGCTGCGGCTGCCACGGCCGCCTCACCGTGCCTCACAGGCCCCGTGCTGCTGTCCTTCCCCCTCCCTACAGCTGCGGCTGCCACGGCCGCTTCACCGTGCCTCACAGGCCCCGTGCTGCTGTCCTTCCCCCTCCCTACAGCTGCGGCTGCCACGGCCGCCTCACCGTGCCTCACAGGCCCCGTGCTGCTGTCCTTCCCCCTCCCTACAGCTGCGGCTGCCACGGCCGCCTCACCGTGCCTCACAGGCCCCGTGCTGCTGTCCTTCCCCCTCCCTACAGCTGCGGCTGCCACGGCCGCCTCACCGTGCCTCACAGGCCCCGTGCTGCTGTCCTTCCCCCTCCCTACAGCTGCGGCTGCCACGGCCGCCTCACCGTGCCTCACAGGCCCCGTGCTGCTGTCCTTCCCCCTCCCTACAGCTGCGGCTGCCACGGCCGCCTCACCGTGCCTCACAGGCCCCGTGCTGCTGTCCTTCCCCCTCCCTACAGCTGCGGCTGCCACGGCCGCTTCACCGTGCCTCACAGGCCCCGTGCTGCTGTCCTTGAAGTGCTGTGCAAATAATATCCTTTTATCCATAAAACGTGCTTTCACTATCCGGTGATTGTGAGATGAATAAAGCAAACTGGAAGGAGCTGCCCATTGCTAGTCATACAGGTATATACAGTACCAGCAGTGTCACAGCCATGTGCAGTAAGCTCAGTAGGAAATGGAGATGCCCACGACTAAGACTCAAAGACCGTAAGCCACAAATGCGTTGACAGCAAACTGTCTCTTGGCGTTTAATACTAAAATGAATCACCGTGTCAGATCTCTAGCGGCTTTGCTCTTACACAACACTAACAAAAACACAATATGAAAGTTGTGACGGTTCCATACATCCTGAGTGTCACTCAGTCATGCCATTTGCCCGCACTCCCCCTCCCTCAGGGAGCCATCATGCTCCCTGTCCAGCCACACGTCTGCATACTCAGCTGCCTCAATGGACACGTATGCAACATGTATTATTTGAATACATCATGACATTGCAGTGTCGCTGTGCCCAGCATATGCAGCACCCCCCTCGTGCTCTTGAGGAACAATGCCACACTACTGATCACAGCTCCCTCCTGCAGGCAGTGGGTTATGGTCACAGCTCCCTCCTGCAGGCAGTGGGTTATGATCACAGCTCCCTCCTGCAGGCAGTGGGTTATGGTCACAGCTCCCTCCTGCAGGCAGTGGGTTATGATCACAGCTCCCTCCTGCAGGCAGTGGGTTATGGTCACAGCTCCCCCCCGCAGGCGTGGGTTATGGTCACAGCTCCCTCCTGCAGGCAGTGGGTTATGATCACAGCTCCCTCCTGCAGGCAGTGGGTTATGATCACAGCTTCCCTCCTGCAGGCAGTGGGTTATGGTCACAGCTCCCTCCTGCAGGCAGTGGGTTATGGTCACAGCTCCCTCCTGCAGGCAGTAGGTTATGGTCACAGCTCCCACCTGCAGGCAGTGGGTTATGGTCACAGCTCCCTCCTGCAGGCAGTGGGTTATGGTCACAGCTCCCTCCTGCAGGCAGTGGGTTATGGTCACAGCTCCCTCCTGCAGGCAGTGGGTTATGGTCACAGCTCCCTCCTGCAGGCAGTGGGTTATGGTCACAGCTCCCTCCTGCAGTAGCCGGTAACAATACACATTTCTTTCATTGCATTCATGTTGGGTTCGCAGTAAGTACCAGCGCCCAGAGAGCTGCGTGTCAGGTGGTCCCGGCAGCACTACTGCTCGCCATGTGACACTAATCCTGCAGAATAAAGGGCACGGCTCATCTAACAAGGCGTCAAGTATGGAGACGAGATGCACAGTAACATACCTGCTGGGCAATGTGGCCGAGTCTGCACTTGGACCCGGAGACTCCCGGCTCCGTTACTGGACACAAGGCTGCAATGTATGTGATAATGGAGTCAATGATGCAGGTTTGATGTACCTGTGGAAGACATATATGCATGCATAAGGCTGCGCCCATAGAAGGGGGAGCCGCGCTCCTCCGCGCTGACGCTCAGGCTCGTCTGCATTCATTGGGGGTTGGGGGGGGATATTGAAAACGTATAACAAAAAAGTACCAAAGTGCTCCTTACATAATAAATAGAGCCTATAAAGGCATCGAGTATGTTTTATACGCATCGGAGTTCTGCCCTGGCAGGCTTCCCGGTGACACAAAGGGTTATAGTTGGGCTGAAGACACCAGGTAGGGAAGTCTAGTGGCCAATCCCCCCCAACCAATAAGAGTCAGGGGACATGTTTATTGCGCCCCATTTCTTGCCAGCACAAATAATGTCATTCTCAACGCAGGCCGAGGAAACATTGATACCCCTCCCTCTCTGTGATGTTGCCGTGCGGGTCCTGTCTGTTAGTAATAACCGACCTGAGGGCGTTTCCCCTGACTTCTCGCCCAATGGACTCCACGCCCCGCAAGTCCGTGTTGGTGGATACTAAGCTGGCTCCCGACCCCGTGCTGACACGTCGTGTCTATGCAGCGGACCCCACAGCGGGCGGGTGTGCGGCCATGCGAGGCTTAGCAACCGCTGATGCTGCGGCGGCCCTGCAGGGAGGTAGCGGCGTGACGTCACAAGGAGAGGTTTCGTCGGAGGTCGGCGTCTGTCTCCGGAGTGGACAGGGTGGGGCATCACGTGACTTGTAACCCCGCCAGACGCCCCCGAAGAAAGACAATGGCAGGATTGGGATGATAGTGACATTGGCCTCAGTGGTAGAAGAACAGTTACTTTCTCCCCACCCCAAAATATGCCGCCCCGCAACATGAGCATGTTCAGTGTTGTGTCTACCTTAAATGCCTTTATTCACTGAAATGCATCAGCAGCTACTATAGCTGAATGGTTAGTGCTACTAAATATGAGTTGAGTGAACCAGGATTTCCACTTGAGTGCGAATAGCCAAGCAGCTATTTACACTCCACTATGAATATCCACTGCCGGTATTTGTATTTTATATATATATATATATATATTTTTTATTATTATATATATTACTGTATTGCTTTAACACTTTAGGAATACAAGTTTGTGTTCCCTTAAAACGTTATTAGTGCACTTTTTATTATATCAATCTATCAGGTTGTTATATACACTCACTATTAGTTTTAACATCACAATCTTACACATTTGGTGTGCAGTTTATTGTTTTTATCTGTAATGTAATAATGAATTTACACATTTAGTACTAATCAGACTAGAAATTGGAATTACAGTCACTGCACCATACAGAGAAATCAGGAGACTCAGAAAGGGAGAGGGACGGATCACCTTCTTTTTCCTGTTCTTGTTCCTCCTCCTGATTCTCCTCGATCACCTTATTCTGCTTCTCTTCCTTCTCCTCTTTGTTCTGCTGCTCCTCCTCCCTCACCGTCCTCTGCTGCTCTTTTCTCTCCTTCCTCTGCGCCTCCTCTTTCCTTCCTCTGCTCCTCCTCTCCATCCTTTGCTGCTCCTCTCTCCCCTCCCTCTGCTGCTGCTCCTCCTTCCTCTCCTGCTCCTCTCTCCTTCCTCTGCTGCTCCTCCTCCTCTCTCCTCCCTCTCCTGCTCCTCTCTCTCCTTCCTTTGCTGCTCCTCACTCCCCTCCCTCTGCTGCTGCTCCTCTCTCCTTCCTCTGCTGCTCCTCCTCCCTCTGCTGCTGCTCCTCCCTCTCCTGCTCCTCTCTCCTTCCTCTGCTGCTCCTCCTCTCTCTCCTTCCTCTGCTGCTCCTCCTCCCTCTGCTGCTCCTCCTCTCTCCTTCCTCTGCTCCGCCTCCCTCTGCTGCTCCTCCTCTCTCCTTCCTCTGCTGCTCCTCCCTCTGCTGCTCCTCCTCCCTCTGCTGCTCCTCCTCCCTCTCCTCTCTCTCCTGCTCCTCCTCCCTCTCCTTCCTCTGCTCCGCCTCTCTCTCCTCCCTCTGCTGCTAATAATGTTACTGAGTCTGCGCTTGTCCCAGGAGACTTCCGGGCTTCTTTACTGCACATAAAGCTGCAACAACAAAATGTACAGAAATGTCAATGTAATTTGTTTGTGTGTGTGTGTGTGTGTGTGCGTGTGTGTGACACTGTGTGTGTGTGTGACAATGTGTGTGTGGGGGGGGGGAGGGGGGAGAGATGGTGTCTGCAAAGAAGTAAGTGGCTGTCTGCAGTTTCTTTGTGGCTGCAGTTTGTGAGTGTTTGCTGTTGTGTTATATATCTGTGTAGAAGTGCTGTGTGTGTATAGAGCTCCAGTGTGTGTGTGTCAGTGTCAGCAGCAGTGTTTATGGGTGTAACATGTGTGTGTAGCAGCAGTTTGTGTGTGTGTGTGTGTGTGTGTAGAGGTGCTGTGTTGTGTGTGGGGTGTGTGTAGAGGTGCTGTGTTGTGTATAGAGGTGCAGTGGGGTGTGTGTAGAGGTGCTGTGTTGTGCTGTGTTGTGTGTAGAGGTGGGGGGGGAGAGTGCAAAGTTTAGTAAGTGGCTGCATTTTTTATTGTGGCTGCAGTGTGTGTGTGTGTGTGTGTGTGTGTGTGTGTGTGTTTGTGTGTGTGTGTGTGTTGTGCTGTTGTATGTGTAGCAGCTGTTTGTGTGTGTATAGAGCTCCAGTGTGTTTGTGTGTGTGTCAGTGTCAGCAGCAGTGTTTATGGGTGTAGCATGTGTGTGTAGAGCTGCTGTGTTGTGTGTGTAGAGCTGCTGTGTTGTGTGTGTAGAGCTGCTGTGTTGTGAGTGTAGAGCTGCTGTGTTGTGAGTGTAGAGGAGGTGCTGTGTTGTGTGTGTGTGTGTGTTTGGTGTGCTTGTGTGTGTAGAGGTGCTGTGTTGTCGTGTGTGTGTGTGTAGCAGCAGTTTGTGTGTGTTGAGCTGCTGTGTGAGTGTGTGTGTGTATACAGAGGGGGCGGTAGTGTGTGGATATAGATAGCTGCAGTGTAAGCGTATATAGAGGTGGTTTCATGTATTTACCATTTTATTTTAATAAAAAAAATCTATATAACTATACAAAAGTGTCTATTATTTATGAAAAAAGTCTACATTTAGCCTATAATAGTAATAATCCCCTCAGAACAGGGCATTACTGGCCAATAATGCCCTGGCTCGGTTAAACTCCCTCGGCTTCGCCTCGGGCCTTCAACTCTTCCAGCCAGGGCATTATTGGCCAGTAATGCCCTGTTCTTCAGGAATTATTACTTAATTAAAAGCTACATGTCACCAAAATTAAAGCTAGATTCTTTCGTCATCATGTGAATGAAATCCCCTTGCATGCTTCGGCAGAGGTCTTGCAGTCTTTGGTGGCACTCCTTAAAATTAAACATTTGGTTTCTGTTGCTTCTAAAAAAGAAAACTAGAGCAACCCAACATTTCAGAAGTCTTGTAAAGCTGCATGTCATGTTATGCACATTTGCTAAATGATTGGCGCTTGCTTTTATCAAAAGGTCATTAGATGCAACCAGGTCCCAATGCCTTGTTATGCTTTCTTTGCTATGGCAAACGCTGGTGCCAACGATAGCCTGTTCAATGTTTTCTCTCCATGCCATCATGCTCCCAGTCCAGCCACACGTCTGCATACTCAGCTGCCTCAATGGACACGTATGCAACATGTATTATTTGAATACATCATGACATTGCAGTGTCGCTGTGCCCAGCATATGCAGCACCCCCTCGTGCTCTTGAGGAACAATGCCACACTACTGATCACAGCTCCCTCCTGCAGGCAGTGGGTTATGGTCACAGCTCCTTCCTGCAGGCAGTGGGTTATGGTCACAGCTCCCTCCTGCAGGCAGTGGGTTATGATCACAGCTCCCCCCTGCAGGCAGTGGGTTATGGTCACAGCTCCCTCCTGCAGGCAGTGGGTTATGATCACAGCTTCCCTCCTGCAGGCAGTGGGTTATGATCACAGCTTCCCTCCTGCAGGCAGTGGGTTATGATCACAGCTTCCCTCCTGCAGGCAGTGGGTTATGATCACAGCTTCCCTCCTGCAGGCAGTGGGTTATGATCACAGCTTCCCTCCTGCAAGCAGTGGGTTATGGTCACAGCTCCCTCCTGCAGGCAGTGGGTTATGGTCACAGCTCCCTCCTGCAGGCAGTGGGTTATGGTCACAGCTCCCTCCTGCAGGCAGTGGGTTATGATCACAGCTTCCCTCCTGCAGGCAGTGGGTTATGATCACAGCTTCCCTCCTGCAGGCAGTGGGTTATGATCACAGCTTCCCTCCTGCAGGCAGTGGGTTATGATCACAGCTTCCCTCCTGCAAGCAGTGGGTTATGGTCACAGCTCCCTCCTGCAAGCAGTGGGTTATGGTCACAGCTCCCTCCTGCAGGCAGTGGGTTATGGTCACAGCTCCCTCCTGCAGGCAGTGGGTTATGGTCACAGCTCCCTCCTGCAGGCAGTGGGTTATGGTGGTGCTGCTGTAGCCGGTAACAATACACATTTCTTTCATTGCATTCATGTTGGGTTCGCAGTAAGTACCAGCGCCCAGAGAGCTGCGTGTCAGGTGGTCCCGGCAGCACTACTGCTCGCCATGTGACACTAATCCTGCAGAATAAAGGGCACGGCTCATCTAACAAGGCGTCAAGTATGGAGACGAGATGCACAGTAACATACCTGCTGGGCAATGTGACCGAGTCTGCACTTGTACCCGGAGACTCCCGGCTCCGTTACTGGACACAAGGCTGCAATGTATGTGATAATGGAGTCAATGATGCAGGTTTGATGTACCTGTGGAAGACATATGTGCATGCATAAGGCTGCGCCCATAGAAGGGGGACCGCGCTCCTCCGCGCTGACGCTCAGGCTCGTCTGCATTCATTGGGGGTTGGGGGGGGGGATATTGAAAACGTATAACAAAAAAGTACCAAAGTGCTCCTTACATAATAAATAGAGCCTATAAAGAGGCATCGAGTATGTTTTATACGCATCGCAGTTCTGCCCTGGCAGGCTTCCCGGGGACACAAAGGGTTATAGTTGGGCTGAAGACACCAGGTAGGGAAGTCTAGTGGCCAATCCCCCCCAACCAATAAGAGTCAGGGGACATGTTTATTGCGCCCCATTTCTTGCCAGCACAAATAATGTCATTCTCAACGCAGGCCGAGGAAACACTGACACCCCTCCCTCACTGTGATAGTGCCGTGCGGGTCCTGTCTGTTAGTAATAACCGACCTGAGGGCGTTTCCCCTGACTTCTCGCCCAATGGACTCCACGCCCCGCAAGTCCGTGTTGGTGGATACTAAGCTGGCTCCCGACCCCGTGCTGACACGTCGTGTCTATGCAGCGGACCCCACAGCGGGCGGGTGTGCGGCCATGTGAGGCTTAGCAACCGCTGATGCTGCGGCGGCCCTGCGGGGAGGTAGCGGCATGACGTCACAAGGAGAGGTTTCGTCGGAGGTCGGCGTCTGTCTCCGGAGTGGACAGGGTGGGGCATCACGTGACTTGTAACCCCCGCCAGACAATGACGCGAAGAAAGACAATGGCAGGATTGGGATGATAGTGACATTGGCCTCAGTGGTAGAAGAACAGTTACTTTCTCCTCACCCCAAAATATGCCGCCCCACAACATGAGCATGTTCAGTGTTGTGTCTACCTTAAATGCCTTTATTCACTGAAATGCATCAGCAGCTATTATAGCTGAATGGTTAGTGCTACTGAATATGAGTTGAGTGAACCAGGATTTCCACTCGAGTGCGAATAGCCAAGCAGCTATTTACACTCCGCTATGAATATCCACTGCCGGTTTTTGTATTATATATATATATATTTTATTATTATATATATTACTGTATTGCTTTAACACTTTAGGAATACAAGTTTGTGTTCCCTTAAAACGTTATTAGTGCACTTTTTATTATATCAATCTATCAGGTTGTTATATACACTCACTATTAGTTTTAACATCACAATTTTACACATTTGGTGTGCAGTTTATTGTTTTTTATCTGTAATGTAATAATGAATTTACACATTTCCAGTACTAATCAGACTACTAGAAATTGGAATTACAGTCACTGCACCATACAGAGAAATCAGGAGACTCAGAAAGGGAGAGGGACGGATCACCTTCTTTTTCCTGTTCTTGTTCCTCCTCCTGATTCTCCTCGATCACCTCATGCTGCTTCTCTTCCTTCTCTTTGTTCTTCTGCTCCGCCTCTCTCCTTCCTATGCTGCTCCTCCACCCTCTCCTTCCTATGCTGCTCCTCCACATTCGTCGTCCTATGCTGCTCCTCCTCCCTCCTTCCTCTGCTGCTCCTCCACCCTCGCCGTCCTATGCTGCTGCTCCTCTCTCTCCTTCCTCTGCTGCTCCTCCACCCTCGCCATCCTATGCTGCTCCTCCTCCCTCTGCTGCTCCTCCTCCTCCCTCTGCTCCTCTCTTTCCTTCCTCTGCTCCTCCTCTCTCTCTTGCCTCTCCTGCTCCTCTCTCTCCATCCTTTGCTGCTCCTCTCTCCCCTCCCTCTGCTGCTGCTCCTCCCTCTGCTCCTCTCTTTCCTTCCTCTGCTCCTCCTCTCTCTCTTGCCTCTCCTGCTCCTCTCTCTCCATCCTTTGCTGCTCCTCTCTCCCCTCCCTCTCTCTCTTGCCTCTGCTGCTCCTCCTCTCTCCTCCCTCTCCTGCTCCTCTCTCCTTCCTCTGCTGCTCCTCCTTCCTCTGCTGCTCCTCCTCCCTCTCCTTCCTCTGCTCCGCCTCTCTCTCCTCCCTCTGCTGCTAATAATGTTACTGAGTCTGCGCTTGTTCCAGGAGACTTCCGGGCTTCTTTACTGCACATAAAGCTGCAACAACAAAACGTACAGAAATGTCAATGTAATTTGTTTGTGTGTGTGCGTGTGCGTGTGCGTGTGCGTGTGTGTCACTGTGTGACACTGTGTGTGTGTGTGTGTGTGTGTGACACTGTGTGTGTGTGTGTGTGTGACACTGTGTGTGTGTGTGACACTGTGTGTGTGTGTGTGTGTGTGTGTGTGTGTGTGTGTGTGTGTGTGTGTGACACTGTGTGTGTGTGACACTATGTCTCACTGTGTATGTGTCTCACTGTGTATGTGTCTCACTGTGTGTGTGACACTGTGTGTGTGTGTGTCTCACTGTGTATGTATGTGTCTCACTGTGTGTGTGTGTGACACTGTGTATGTATGTGTCTCACTGTGTGTGTGTGTGACACTGTGTGTGAGTGTGTCTCACTGTGTGTGTAACACTGTGTGTGTGTGGGGGGGGCACTGTGTGTGTGTGTGTGTGTGTGTGTGTGTGTGTGTGTGTGTGTGTGTGTGTGTGTGTGTGTGTGTGTGTGTGTGTGTGTGTGTGTGTGTGTGTGTGACACTGTGTGTGTGTATGGCAGCGTCTGTGTGCCTGGGGGGGAAACACTAATGTGAGGTGCAAAGGAGGGTACAGTGATGTCACGTGCAAGGGGGAGACTCATGTGAGGTGCAAGGGGGGGGGAGAGTCATGTGACATGCAAGGGGCGGGAGAGTGATGTGAGGTGCAAGGAGGGGGAGTGATGTTACGTGCAAGGGGGGAGACTCATGTGAGGTGCAAGGGGGGGGGGGTAGAGTTATGTGACATGCAAGGGGCGGGAGAGTGATGTGAGGTGCAAGGGGGGGAGACTTAGGTGACGTGCAAGGCGGAGAACAGTGATGTGGGGGCCAGGGGGGGGAGAGTGATGTGGGGGGCAGGGACGGGAGACCGCAGCTATGAAGGAGAGGGGGGGGGCCCGAGCTGTGAAGAGGGGGGGGGGGCGGAGCTGGGAAGGGTAATGGAGTTGTGAACGTGGGGGCCAGACAGCTGTGAAGGGGGGTACATCCCGGGAAACGCCGGGTCTCTTAGCTAGTGATTATATAATGACTGGTTCTGTGTGAACATTGCCCGGCGGAACTTTTCAGCCTCGTAACCTGCCCTGACCCTCACCTCACATGGATCCCACCCAATCCAATCTCCTCCCCACTCCTCCTCCGCTCCTCACTCCTACGCCCACCACTCCTCACACTGCCTCCAGTCACTCCACTCCCAAGCAGTCACTCCACTCACATCCAAGGCCCCATGTCACCCCTTTGCTATGTGCCTCCAGGGCCTTCAGTCTACTGATTTTACTTCACAATAAAATAATAAATAATATTATTGTTAGACTTTCAAGTTAACGTACAAAATGCATGAGATCATAGGAAAGTTTGAATGAGTGCATTACTGGGAAAGTTATAAGCGAAACAATAACATTATCTTAACAAAGCTTTTTAATGAGCGCACATTCATATAATATATAGTTTTAGAGTGGGTGAAAATGGCATTAACAGCATGACGAGTATTTATTTCCATGTTTTCTGAAAACTGAATCATATCTCTAACCTTATTGCTATATTTTATGAACTGATGCAGCATTATTTTCTTGATAATACGAGTCCCATCTCAAATAAGTTATGGCTACATCAGCATTTCCATATGAAATCATAATTTTGAGATAGTCATAACTTTTAACTCACAGAAACTATCAATCTGAAATGTGTCAGTTTTGGACTAAGTCCAGGTCCAAAGTTTTAACTATTGTTATAAAATTGCCATCTGTATTTTCAAATGTACTCATACTTTTAATGTAACTTTATACACTAGCTTATGGTTATTCATTTTGTCTATTGGATCTCCCAAAGAGTGCAATATTAGCCACACATGCATAACTATTCATCGGAACACAGAGTTTTGAATGCCCAGGGACACCCAGTTGATGTTTCACATACATAGGCAGCCATACACATTTTTAGACACAGACCTTTTACTCCAACTACACTATCAATACTCACATACACAACGATATGCATACCAGTCAATACATAGTACTGAAATAGAGCTACTAACCCACATACTGTAATCATACACAGTATTAAACTCACAGACCTGCACACTCAGCCGCATATACCACTAGTGGCGCACATACCTACTGGGCTACATGGTAACAAACTTTTACAGACACTCAGAGGGGCCTATTCTAGTTGCTCTGAATTGTGACAACCCACTTACAAAGTGGACTTTAGAAGTGAATTTACATGTAAGCCCTTCTTACATGTCCAAACGGCTTTTTTTAGAAGCGTTTTCATTCCAGCTGTGCAAATCCGTCCGGAATGACCAAACGCACATTTTTTTTTAAACGTGCCCTATTCTAGCACAGTACCTCCGAAAAGTGGAAAAGGCTACATCACTTCTAAACAACTCACATTGTTTTATCACCATCTCAAAGCAGGTGAGATAGGAATTGTGAGTTCTCTGTGGTTGTTTATATGTGAATTGTGAGTATCTCCAGTTGTATATATGTCCCCTCAAACCTCCCTCCACATAAATTAGGGAGATATGTCTGTGCTGAAGAAGGAACATACCTGAGGTACCCTGGGAAATATGCTAATGTCTATACAAAGTAAATTTTAAGGAGTCACACATCCTAAAATATATCCTTAAGATCAGTCTAAAGACCCTGTGATGAAGGGGTTCTAGTAAGAGACCCAACAGGATTAGAACCTACTGTACAACTTTGGTTATTCGGGGCAGCAGCTCTAACATTGAACTGACCCAGATACTGGGGATTGCTGTTCTCACTGCATACTTGGGAGCTCTACTACTCTTTTAAAGCAGAAAAACATGTGAAATCTTATATGTACTTTTTTTTAAATAAATCAGTTCTTAAATACAATTATGAAACAACAATTTGAGGCTCAAAGATAAAAAGGAAAGGTACATGGTAAAGAGATTCATAAATGCATTTTGTCATGTTTGTTGTTCACTTGTTCCATTCTGCAGAGATAATTCACTAGTTACGGCGAACATGTCCACTCGTGCTGCGTACTGCGTGCTGTCAGGCGGCAAAGTTTGGCCTGCTGCTTTTCATGGTTGCGAGCACGCACACAGGACCAGCATTTGGGCTGCATCTCTTGGTCGCGCCAGCGTGCGGCCAGCAGCCCTAGGACGGGAGACTGTCGTGCGTCACACGCATTATCCGGAAAAAGAGGGCTCTGGTAAAGGATCACTCTTCGCAACAGGTCTCTCCCTCCTTTCAAGTCACTCTCATCCCCCCACAAGTAACTTTCGCTGCCTACCCCTCCAGGTTAATTCCCCCCCTCCCCCACCTCGCCACAGTTTACACACACCCCACTCCTCCTCCATGTCACTCTCTGTTCCCTCCATGTCACTCAGTCTCGCTACCCTCATGTCATTCTTTCTACCCTCCCATGTCGCTCTCTCCGCCATGTTACTTTCTCTCTGCTTCCATCCATGTCCACCCCATGTTACTCTCTCTCTGCTCCCCATCACTCTCGCCCTACTCTCCCCATATCACACTCTCTCTCTGCTCCCCCTGTCACTCCCTCCATCTGCTACCCCCATGTCACTCTCTCTGTGTTTTACTGGCCACGTGAATGTAAAGTATGTTTCATATACATCATTTTCTTTATTCTTGTTATGCCCTTGTAGTGAGCTCTTAAAATGTGTTCTTTCCCTGTGGGCGCTTTGTGCCCCAGTTCAACACTGGTTGCGAGCTCTGAGAATCAAGAAGTATTCTTCAAGCTTCTGCCTCCTGGTCACGTGCCTGCGCATACACAATTGCCCGCAAACAACAGCCATTAAGAGCTAATGCTCAGTTTAAAAGGAGACAATGTGACGTTGTGTGAAAGCAGCCTTATTTCATTTGTATCTGTATCTTTGGGAGTGTGGGATTGTGAGTGTGTGCCCTCATTGGACGAACCACTCACGTGACCCGGTCATCACGCCACAGAATCACATTTATTTGATTCTTTGCGCGCCGTGCGCCCCATCGCACGCATGCGCGGTCTATGGCCACGATCATTGTCGCGCTAACCATGGACGCGGCCTAAGGTGGGGAGGGAAGGAGAGAGATGGATGGCGAGGAGAAGGGAATGGAGAGCACTGTGCACATGGGGCAGGAGAGAGTGCAAAGAGAGTGAAAGTAGAGCAGGGAATGAAGGAGAAGAGAGCAAGGTGGAGAAGAGGGGACAAGAGACAGCAAGGCATTACCAGGAGGGGTGGAAACAAAGAGTAATGTTTAATTAATAACCTTTAAGATCTGCTAGATTGCTGTATTTTACGCCAGGTACAGCTAATTAGTCTTGATTTCTGTTTGTCTGTCACACACAGAGAGCTTGCTGCATGGTCACAGCTTTGAGCACAGCCAGGGTTAAGGTGCATACCCAGAAAACCCACCCACAGACAGCTGTTTCGACCTTTATGGGTCTCATCAGTGTGGGGTTGGTAAACTGGGTATGCAGAGAAGCTAAAGGATGGGGTTTATCATACTGAGTTAAGTTATGGTGAGTAAAAAAAGTGACAAAAACCCTCCACAGCAACCCTGGCTGTGCTCAAAGCTGTGACCATGCAGCAAGCTTAAGCCTATAGGGAACCATGTTAAAAATGGTTTTTGAAGCAAAAAGTGGCACTGTGTGCTCATTTGCATGTCATTCCCCAGAATCCCTTGCTGCAGTGGAAGTGCTGTGTGCTGGGTGATAATGGTGAAAGGCGGGGTTGCAGACCTGCCTAAGACATGCAGATGAGCATACAGTTGTATTTACATATATATATACAGTGGTCGACAAATCACCAAAAAATCTACTCGCCTAACAAAAAAATCTACTCGCCACCTAGTACCAAACGTGTGCTGCTAGGGCCAATAGGAGCTCGCCACGATGCTAAATCTACATACATATATATATATATACACATATATATATATATATATATATATATATACATATACACACACAGATGGGACATGCACCGCAACCATTGTTTTGTATATACACACACACACACACACACACACAGACTGGGGGGTCAGATAGGCCCACATGTAACCCCTTCACTGCCACAGGGGATCCGCAGCGCGTTGCAGAGCGATATAATAATAACATGGGCAGCGCTGTGTCCATGGCCACTCTGGCAGTAATGGGGTTAATGCTGCCCTCTGTCTGCGGGGCCCTAATCAGGGTTTGCCACCACTCCGGGTTTGATCCGTAGACTACGGGTGTCGGGCAGTTATCTCCGGGCTATGGGTTTACCTGGTAAATCTCCGGGTGGCAACGCGGCCCCATTTGACGTCACGCAGCCATGTTGATGGGATTTGCAGGGGGTGATGCCGGGAGAAAGCCGGGAGGAGCCGGATGACGCCACCGCCGAAGCTAGGAGAAATAAACACGTATAAAGAAGATAAATGTAACAGATGTTATCTCTGGGTTAGCCTTCAATAGAAGGTGTCAACCGCGGGCCCTAATGCAGCATCTGATGCTCTTTACCCACTGCTCATATTTAGTAACACACTGATACACACACATCATGGGGAGCGTCACTGTGTTCTACAGGAGTTTGCACAGGAATAGCCCCCTCTCTCCTTCCCTTATTCTGCTTGGCTCTCTGATTGGGGGGGGAGGGCTCAGAGGAAACAATTGACAATCCCACCCAGTTAAAGACCCTCAACAAATGCACATTTTCTAATCTCCAAACAAACAAACAATAGGAAGACATATTTTTTGCTTTTAACCCGGTTACATTTGGTAAAGTATTGAAGTTCTTTACAGAGATTATCTTTGGATAACTACGTGGGGTTGCACCTTTTAAATGACATCATCAATGTAAAGAAACAAGATACCGTGGGGCAGAGCCAGGAATTCTGGGACCGTTTCCTCTGTGCATAATGAGCCCCCCTTCCCCTCCCCCCATCTGCCTCATTAAGGGGATTATTCCAAATGCTCCGCTCACGTGAATGGGAGTTTTCGGAAATCGCTTCAGAGCGGATTTAACCCTCTGCGTGCCCCAGGACATAGTGACTACGTGTGCGTGTTGTTTTTCCGGGTTAGATCGCGTCCTGTGTTCCCATGGAGCGCCCAACGCGATTTAACAAGTGAGGAAATGGAGGAGGATCCCTCTTCGTCTGTTTCCTCCAAAATGGCCGCCGTGATCACATGACCACACTGTGCCATTGCGGCTGTGGTGCTCAAAGGGTTAACAAGTCCCTTAAAATCCTAATACATAACAGCAGATTCCCCAGAACACACAGTATGCAGGGATTTTATTAGGGGGTGGTTACATCCCAATGCTCTATAAGCAGCTCACATCCCCTATAAGGCCCTTCAAATAGCCCTTATACCCGTTCTTCCTCATGAACGCTGATTTTATCTGTTTACAGCAACATTTCCACCTTGTAATTTTTCCCAAATAAAGCGATTCTCTGGCTGCTATACATTACGTTGTGCTTATATATGTTAAATACGTCCATTCATGGCCAGGTAACGTCCTGTCCTGCTGGGATTATTACTATTATAATTTCATATTCTTTCTATTTGTTATCATTTAAACAACAAAATGTCTATCGTGCAGCACCTCCTCCTTATCCTCTAATGGGGAGAGAGAGGTGATGGGGGAGAGAAAGGGGAGAGTAGGGAGAGGAAGAGAGGTGCGAGGGGAGAGGGGAAATTGGGGGGCGGTGGAGAGAGAGAGAGGGTGGGGGGGAAAGGAGCCCACTGCCTACCTGCTCCCCTGGAGGATTAAGGGGGCCTGCAGAGCTGCCCGTCAGGGAAGCCTGCCTCTTCAGACAGGCAGCTCTAAAGACAGCCTCCAGCAGGCCCCATCTGCACCACCTACCAGGAGGCCCCCTCTGTACTAAGACTGCAGTCCCTGTGTTCTACAGGAGTTTGCACAGGAATAGCCCCCTCTCTCCTTCCCTTATTCTGATTGGCTCTCTGATTGGGGGGGGGGGAGGGCTCAGAGGAAACCATACTGCAAACATCATACACATGCATAACTGATGTAAATAATGCATGTGTAACCAAAATAAATACAGTAGGCTTTATAGAAAGAAAATCTTTAATGTCAGGTGATTTTTTCTTACTAGTGCCCGCACAAAATACATACCAAAAAAACCCATCCCTCTAAATACATGTAACCCCACCCCGCCAATACATATTAAAAATGCCCCCGCCAATACATTTTTAAAAGACCCACACCGCCTCAATACATTTTTAAAAGACCCCCTCCCCCCCTCATAAATATTTTTAAAATATCGGCCCGCACGGGTAAAATTTAATCTCCTCCAGCACCCCTCATATCACCCCCCCTGCATCTCCCTCATATCACCCCCCCTGCATCTCCCTCATATCGCCTCCCCTGTATCTCCCTCATATCACCCCCCCTGCATCTCCCTCATATCGCCTCCCCTGTATCTCCCTCATATCACCCCCCCTGCATCTCCCTCATATCGCCTCCCCTGTATCTCCCTCATATCACCCCCCACCTGCATGTCCCTCATATCATCCCCCACCTGCATGTCTCACACATCACCCCCCACCTGCATGTCTCGCACATCACCCCCCACCTGCATGTCTCACACATCACCCCCCACCTGCATGTCTCACATCACCCCCCACCTGCATGTCTCACATCACCCCCCACCTGCATGTCTCACACATCACCCCCCACCTGCATGTCTCACATCACCCCCCACCTGCATGTCTCACATTATCCCCCACCTGCATGTCTCCCATCATCCCCCACCTGCATGTCTCACACATCATCCCCCACCTGCATGTCTCACACATCACCCCCCACCTGCATGTCTCACATCACCCCCCACCTGCATGTCTCACACATCACCCCCCACCTGCATGTCTCACATCACCCCCCACCTGCATGTCTCACATCATCCCCCACCTGCATGTCTCACATCATCCCCCACCTGCATGTCTCACATCACCCCCACCTGCATGTCTCACATCATCCCCCACCTGCATGTCTCACATATCACCCCCCACCTGCATGTCTCACATCATCCCCCACCTGCATGTCTCACATCATCCCCCACCTGCATGTCTCACATCACCCCCCACCTGCATGTCTCACATCACCCCCCACCTGCATGTCTCACACATCACCCCCCACCTGCATGTCTCACATCACCCTCCACCTGCATGTCTCACATCATCCCCCACCTGCATGTCTCACATCACCCCCCACCTGCATGTCTCACATCATCCCCCACCTGCATGTCTCACATCACCCCCCACCTGCATGTCTCACATCATCCCCCACCTGCATGTCTCACATCACCCCCCACCCTCATGTCTCACATCACCCCCCACCTGCATGTCTCACATCATCCCCCACCTGCATGTCTCACATCATCCCCCACCTGCATGTCTCACATCATCCCCCACCTGCATGTCTCACATCATCCCCCACCTGCATGTCTCACATCACCCCCCACCTGCATGTCTCACATCATCCCCCACCTGCATGTCTCACATCATCACCCACCTGCATGTCTCACATCATCCCCCCACCTGCATGTCTCACATCATCCCCCACCTGCATGTCTCACATCATCCCCCCACCTGCATGTCTCACATCATCCCCCACCTGCATGTCTCACATCACCCTCCACCTGCATGTCTCACATCACCCCCACCTGCATGTCTCACATCATCCCCCACCTGCATGTCTCACATCATCCCCCACCTGCATGTCTCACATCATCCCCCACCTGCATGTCTCACATCACCCCCCACCTGCATGTCTCACATCACCCTCCACCTGCATGTCTCACATCATCCCCCACCTGCATGTCTCACATCATCCCCCACCTGCATGTCTCACATCACCCCCCACCTGCATGTCTCACATCACCCCCCACCTGCATGTCTCACATCACCCCCCACCTGCATGTCTCACATCATCACCCACTTGCATGTCTCACATCACCCCCCACCTGCATGTCTCACATCATCCCCCACCTGCATGTCTCACATCATCCCCCACCTGCATGTCTCACATCATCCCCCACCTGCATGTCTCACATCATCCCCAACCTGCATGTCTCACATCATCCCCCACCTGCATGTCTCACATCATCCCCAACCTGCATGTCCCTGTATCTCCCTCATATCACCCCCCCTGCATCTCCCTCATATCGCCTCCCCTGTATCTCCCTCATATCACCCCCCCTGCATCTCCCTCATATCGCCTCCCCTGTATCTCCCTCATATCACCCCCCACCTGCATGTCCCTCATATCATCCCCCACCTGCATGTCTCACACATCACCCCCCACCTGCATGTCTCGCACATCACCCCCCACCTGCATGTCTCACACATCACCCCCCACCTGCATGTCTCACATCACCCCCCACCTGCATGTCTCACATCACCCCCCACCTGCATGTCTCACACATCACCCCCCACCTGCATGTCTCACATCACCCCCCACCTGCATGTCTCACATCATCCCCCACCTGCATGTCTCACACATCACCCCCCACCTGCATGTCTCACACATCACCCCCCACCTGCATGTCTCACATCACCCCCCACCTGCATGTCTCACACATCACCCCCCACCTGCATGTCTCACATCACCCCCCACCTGCATGTCTCACATCATCCCCCACCTGCATGTCTCACATCATCCCCCACCTGCATGTCTCACATCACCCCCCACCTGCATGTCTCACATCATCCCCCACCTGCATGTCTCACATATCACCCCCCACCTGCATGTCTCACATCATCCCCCACCTGCATGTCTCACATCACCCCCCACCTGCATGTCTCACATCACCCCCCACCTGCATGTCTCACATCACCCTCCACCTGCATGTCTCACATCATCCCCCACCTGCATGTCTCACATCACCCCCCACCTGCATGTCTCACATCATCCCCCACCTGCATGTCTCACATCACCCCCCACCTGCATGTCTCAGATCATCCCCCACCTGCATGTCTCACATCATCCCCCACCTGCATGTCTCACATCACCCCCCACCCTCATGTCTCACATCACCCCCCACCTGCATGTCTCACATCATCACCCACCTGCATGTCTCACATCATCCCCCACCTGCATGTCTCACATCATCCCCCACCTGCATGTCTCACATCATCCCCCACCTGCATGTCTCACATCACCCCCCACCTGCATGTCTCACATCACCCCCCCACCTGCATGTCTCACATCATCCCCCACCTGCATGTCTCACATCATCCCCCACCTGCATGTCTCACATCATCCCCCACCTGCATGTCTCACATCATCACCCACCTGCATGCCTCACATCACCCCCCACCTGCATGTCTCACATCATCACCCACTTGCATGTCTCACATCATCCCCCACCTGCATGTCTCACATCACCCTCCACCTGCATGTCTCACATCACCCACCTGCATGTCTCACATCATCCCCCCACCTGCATGTCTCACATCATCCCCCACCTGCATGTCTCACATCATCCCCCACCTGCATGTCTCACATCATCCCCCACCTGCATGTCTCAAATCACCCCCCACCTGCATGTCTCACATCATCCCCCACCTGCATGTCTCACATCACCCCCCACCTGCATGTCTCACATCACCCCCCACCTGCATGTCTCACATCACCCCCCACCTGCATGTCTCACATCATCACCCACTTGCATGTCTCACATCACCCCCAACCTGCATGTCTCACATCATCCCCCACCTGCATGTCTCACATCATCCCCAACCTGCATGTCCCTGTATCTCCCTCATATCACCCCCCCTGCATCTCCCTCATATCGCCTCCCCTGTATCTCCCTCATATCACCCCCCCTGCATCTCCCTCATATCGCCTCCCCTGTATCTCCCTCATATCACCCCCCACCTGCATGTCCCTCATATCATCCCCCACCTGCATGTCTCACACATCACCCCCCACCTGCATGTCTCGCACATCACCCCCCAC
This sequence comes from Ascaphus truei, assembly GCF_040206685.1. Classification (NCBI taxonomy): domain Eukaryota; kingdom Metazoa; phylum Chordata; class Amphibia; order Anura; family Ascaphidae; genus Ascaphus; species Ascaphus truei. The sequence goes on from NC_134498.1 coordinate 12,795,767, forward strand.
CTGCATGTCTCACACATCACCCCCCACCTGCATGTCTCACATCACCCCCCACCTGCATGTCTCACATCACCCCCCACCTGCATGTCTCACACATCACCCCCCACCTGCATGTCTCACATCACCCCCCACCTGCATGTCTCACATCATCCCCCACCTGCATGTCTCACACATCACCCCCCACCTGCATGTCTCACACATCACCCCCCACCTGCATGTCTCACATCACCCCCCACCTGCATGTCTCACACATCACCCCCCACCTGCATGTCTCACATCACCCCCCACCTGCATGTCTCACATCATCCCCCACCTGCATGTCTCACATCATCCCCCACCTGCATGTCTCACATCACCCCCCACCTGCATGTCTCACATCATCCCCCACCTGCATGTCTCACATATCACCCCCCACCTGCATGTCTCACATCACCCCCCACCTGCATGTCTCACATCACCCCCCACCTGCATGTCTCACATCACCCCCCACCTGCATGTCTCACATCACCCTCCACCTGCATGTCTCACATCATCCCCCACCTGCATGTCTCACATCACCCCCCACCTGCATGTCTCACATCATCCCCCACCTGCATGTCTCACATCACCCCCCACCTGCATGTCTCAGATCATCCCCCACCTGCATGTCTCACATCATCCCCCACCTGCATGTCTCACATCACCCCCCACCCTCATGTCTCACATCACCCCCCACCTGCATGTCTCACATCATCCCCCACCTGCATGTCTCACATCATCCCCCACCTGCATGTCTCACATCACCCCCCACCTGCATGTCTCACATCACCCCCCCACCTGCATGTCTCACATCATCCCCCACCTGCATGTCTCACATCATCCCCCACCTGCATGTCTCACATCATCCCCCACCTGCATGTCTCACATCACCCCCCACCTGCATGTCTCACATCACCCCCCACCTGCATGTCTCACATCACCCCCACCTGCATGCCTCACATCATCCCCCACCTGCATGCCTCACATCACCCCCCACCTGCATGTCTCACATCATCACCCACCTGCATGCCTCACATCACCCCCCACCTGCATGTCTCACATCATCACCCACTTGCATGTCTCACATCATCCCCCACCTGCATGTCTCACATCACCCTCCACCTGCATGTCTCACATCACCCACCTGCATGTCTCACATCATCCCCCCACCTGCATGTCTCACATCATCCCCCACCTGCATGTCTCACATCATCCCCCACCTGCATGTCTCACATCATCCCCCACCTGCATGTCTCAAATCACCCCCCACCTGCATGTCTCACATCATCCCCCACCTGCATGTCTCACATCATCCCCCACCTGCATGTCTCACATCACCCCCCACCTGCATGCCTCACATCACCCCCCACCTGCATGTCTCACATCATCACCCACTTGCATGTCTCACATCACCCCCCACCTGCATGTCTCACATCATCCCCAACCTGCATGTCTCACATCACCCCCCACCTGCATGTCTCACATCATCCCCCACCTGCATGTCTCACATCACCCCCCACCTGCATGTCTCACATCATCCCCCACCTGCATGTCTCACATCACCCCCCACCTGCATGTCTCACATCATCCCCCACCTGCATGTCTCACATCATCCCCCACCTGCATGTCTCACATCATCCCCAACCTGCATGTCTCACATCATCCCCCACCTGCATGTCTCACATCACCCCCCCACCTGCATGTCTCACATCACCCCCAACCTGCATGTCTCACATCACCCCCCACCTGCATGTCTCACATCATCCCCCACCTGCATGTCTCACATCACCCCCACCTGCATGTCTCACATCACCCCCCACCTGCATGTCTCACATCACCCCCCACCTGCATGTCTCACATCACCCCCCACCTGCATGTCTCACATCACCCCCCCACCTGCATGTCTCACATCACCCCCCACCTGCATGTCTCACATCACCCCCCACCTGCATGTCTCACATCACCCCCCACCTGCATGTCTCACATCACCCCCCACCTGCATGTCTCACATCACCCCCTCCATGTCCCTCACATCACCCCCCCCTCCCCATGTCCCTCACATCACACCACCCCCTGCATGTCCCTCCTCCCGTTCTTCCCCTACCTCAAGCAGCGTGCAGGTTGCGGGCGGCAGAAGCATGGCAGTCAGAGGCGGCACACGCATGCTAGAGCGCGGCTCTGAGCGGGCTCGGGGGAGTGATCGGAAGAACCGGGGGGGGGGGGGCTGATCGGAAGAACCAGGGGGGGGGGGTGATCGGGATAGCCAGGGAGAGGGTAAGGTGATCGGAAGAGCCGGGGAGAGGGGGGGGGGGGGTGATCGGAATAGCCAGGGAGAGGGGAAGGTGAGCGGAAGAGCCAGGGAGAGAGGGGGAAGGTGAGCGGAAGAGCCAGGGAGAGAGGGGGAAGGTGAGCGGAAGAGCCAGGGAGAGGGGGGTGATCGGAAGAGCCAGGGAGAGGGGGGGAAGGTGAGCGGAAGAGCCAGGGAGAGAGGGGGAAGGTGAGCGGAAGAGCCAGGGAGAGAGGGGGAAGGTGAGCGGAAGAGCCAGGGAGAGGGGGGTGATCGGAAGAGCCAGGGAGAGGGGGGGAAGGTGAGCGGAAGAGCCAGGGAGAGAGGGGGAAGGTGAGCGGAAGAGCCAGGGAGAGGGGGGTGATCGGAAGAGCCAGGGAGAGGGGGGGAAGGTGAGCGGAAGAGCCAGGGAGAGAGGGGGAAGGTGAGCGGAAGAGCCAGGGAGAGAGGGGGAAGGTGAGCGGAAGAGCCAGGGAGAGAGGGGGAAGGTGAGCGGAAGAGCCAGGGAGAGAGGGGGAAGGTGAGCGGAAGAGCCAGGGAGAGGGGGGTGATCGGAAGAGCCAGGGAGAGGGGGGGAGTGATCGGAAGAGCCAGGGAGAGGGGGGGGAAGGTGAGCGGAAGAGCCAGGGAGAGGGGGGTGATCGGAAGAGCCAGGGAGAGGGGGGGAAGGTGAGCGGAAGAGCCAGGGAGAGGGGGGTGATCGGAAGAGCCAGGGAGAGGGGGGGGGGGTGATCGGAAGAGTCGGGGGGAGGAGATCTCCGCCATGGTATGGGGAGTGCATCAGGACAGGCTATATGGATGGTTCATCGGTCAGTGGCAGCGCCTCCAGCCCAAGAGGATCCCGGTGCAGCCAGGATGGACCTCAGGGGCAATTCTTCTTTGGTTGTTCATACTTCAATTATCACCCCAGAGTGGGTATAACTGATGTGTATTTGGTACACAGCAGGATAATACAGGGTACAGTCTCTGAATGCAGTACCCAGGCTTGAGGCCTTGAATACCCCTCCCCAGCAAACCTTACCCCCTAATAGGGCAAGGCCTCAGCCTACTCCTTCTTGGGAGAGGCTCCCTGCTGCATCCTCATAGCCTGGAGGGTAGCACAAAACTCCCCCTAAAACACTTACCCTAACCTATAGAGCAGTGATTCCCAATCCGTGCGCCGCGGCGCCCAAGTGCGCCGCGGCTTGCCTAGAGGGGCGCCGCGATTATCTTCCCCACCACCATCCCTCCTGTTCACCTAATGTACCCATGTATTTGTATCCATGTATCTGTCATCATAACTCTGTGCCCAGGACATACTTCAAAATGAGAGGTAACTCTCAATGTATTACCTACTGGTAAAACATATTATAAATAAATGTTGGCGAAAGGAGCCCGATTTTGGCGGTGACTGCAGCAGAGGAGAAGGGTGACAGAGAAGGGTAGCAGAGTCGGCTGGGGGCAAAACAGACTAGTGGGAACAGTTGGGGTGATGTAGGTTTGCATTACAGAGAGCAGCCAAATTCATCATGATCATCACTTATTTTTGAGTAAACACACACCTACTGTATACTTAAGGGGGCATCGCAATCATTTACAGTTAAACAGATTAAAACGATATACTGTACAATTGTTACGTTAGACAGGAAAAGCGAGAAGGAAGAGGTAAGTCTTACACTGAGCCCCAAACAGTGGTAAAGTAGATATACACCAGAGCTCCAGACCTCTGAAGCTGCAGACATGAAGCCTCACCCACCCAGCATAGGGTGCAGCACCCTCTGCACAGAGAGGCAAAACCCCCTGAGAACCTGAGAAGACCCAGGGGCCTATGCAGAGAGCAGCGCTATTTCGAAATTCGCCATTTTTTGGAGAAAATCGCGCAGAAAGCAGCAGAAAATGGCGAGTTCCGAAAAACGCGCCAATTTTTCTTTTCTATTTGTAAAACTCGCCTCGCGGCTGGCGAGAACCTCAATCTCGCCAGTTTTAAAAATATCCGTATGCAGAGGCGCGAACGGCATCTAGCGGCTGTTCGCGCCAATAAAATGGCGCGATTGTCTCCGTTTTGCCTCGCCAAAAAAAACTGCCGCTCGCGGCCATTGCAAAGGGAAAAAAAAAGGCGCAAATTTGTTTTAACACATTTCTGAAGCGCGCATCTCGCCAATTTAAACTCGCCACACGCATCCATGTTAAACATAGCAGAATTCGCACTTTTCTGCATATGGAGATTAAAACTCTCCAAAAAAGCTACTTTTTAATAAATTCGCCAATTTTAAAATTCGCTGCTCTCTGCATAGGCCCCCCAGTATCCCTCTGCGGCTTCAAAAGAGACAGCAGATGGGCAGGCCCTGACTTTGCAAGGTTTTAAAGGCCATTACGGTCTATATTCTTTCTATTTGTTATCATTTATAAAACAAAATGGGTGCTAAATGAATCACTGAACCAATTTCTCATTCCCGCTGAATAATTGGTATCAGACAGTCAACTGATATGCACAGTCAACTGACTATAGGAATTCAAATGAGGGTTAAACTGACAGAAGTGGACCACAGATCACAGGTAGACTGCACACTATAGTAGCACCACAAAATGGGTGCTTGTCTATCGTGCAGCACCTCCTCCTTATCCTCCAATGGGGAGAGAGGGGTGATGGGGGAGAGAAAGAGGAGAGGGAGAAAGAAGGGTGGGAGGGGAGAGGGGAAATTGGGGATTGGAGAGAAAAGGAGGGAGAGGGGGGGGAGAGGAAAGGAGCCAACTGCCTACCTGCTGCCCTGGAGGATTGAGGGGTCCTGCAGAGCGGCACAAAGAGCTGCCTGTCAGGGGAGCCTCCCTTTTCAGACAGGCAGCTCTAAAGACAGCCTCCAGCAGGCCCCCTCTGCACTAGCACCCCCCCCTGGTGTTGGCCCGGGCTGTGGAATAAGAAAAGCCCACGAATTGCAAAAGGTATGTTAAAGAGGCCTACTTCCAAAGGGGGACTAGCGGTACCTTGCGTGTTAGCTTATTATAAAGCGGCACAATTAAGCCAAATTGTCCAGTGTCACGCAGATCCGAACAAGAGGCGGTGGGTGGAACTAGAGAAAAGCTGTGGTGCCCCGGTTGAGCTGCATAATCTGATTTGGCTCCCTAAGGGAAGCTCCAACAAAATGGGGGTTCCGCTTCAGTCCATGGCCAATTCTTTGAAGGTCTGGGAGGCTACTAAAAACAGTTGTAACCTCACTTCCAAACACTCCCTAATGACCCCGATAATCGGCAACACTGACTTCGCTCCAGGAATGAATAGCGGTAATTTGTTAGTTTGGACACAGGCAGCTATCACAAGATTAAAGGATCTGGAGGGGAGGGTACATATAAAAACCTTTCAGCAAATTAAATCCACAAAGGATATCCCAATCAAGGAATTCTTGAGATACCTCCAGATCCGAGATTTTTATAACAAATTCCCAATTAGACCGGCAAGGGCAAACTTTGAGCAGCTGTGTTCCAGAGATACGGACACGCGGGGACTAACTTCTAGAATGTACAAGGAAGTGATCTGTCCTGAGACTCCGACGACCACAAGGCCCAGTTACATGAGACAGTGGGAGACAGATTTAGGGGAGACAGAGGACGAGGAATGGGACGGGATCCTGCAGGCAGCAGCGAAAAGTTCAATTTGCACCACGTTAAAGGAGAACGCATATAAAGTCCTCATGCGTTGGTACTGCACCCCAGTAAAATTATCTAAATTTGTCAAAGGATACTCCCCGCTCTGCCCAAAGCAGTGCGGGGAGATAGCGGATTTACAACACATGCTGTGGTCTTGCGCGAAGGTGACCCCGATTTGGGAACAAATTAGAGATTGGATACAAAGGATACTCGGTTTGGAGATCCCCCTAAACCCGTGGCTGTTCCTATTGGGCAGACAGATCCAGGGTCTGTCAAATGCGTCGCACAAATTAATCGCGCACTTTGCAACAGTCACCAGGTGCGAGATAGCAGCACTGTGGAAACAATCGGATTTACCAGTAATACCCAAGATTAGAAACAGAATTTGGCACGTCTGCCGGATGGAACAGTTGACGAGTTTGGTCAATGACACCGGCCTAAATTTCCTAAAAGTCTAGACGCCTTGGCTGGGCCAGACAGATATCCCGGGGATAAGCATATCCGCAATCCTACAATGATAGATACAGGTGCGTTCTCCTTTGACAACGCAGGGTCCACGACCACATAGAGACGGACGGTTAGAGTAGATGATGGAGAAGAGCCCGATGAGTAGGGAAGAAGCCAGGAGTTCGAAACGACGGACGCAACGGCACCCTATTCTCCCCCCTCCCTCCGCCCCCCACCTATCCCTTCTTTCCTGTCTGTGTTGTGTCTCGTCAGTTTGGTGAGTCATGTTTGTGGAATGTAGGTTACCCTCAGTTGATGTCATATTCATGTTACGTGTTGTTAAAAGATACGGGTTACGGTTGATTCCTGAGACAATTGTTGGTAATATACTGTATGCATGGAGAACCCAATAAAAGTAAAGTTGAAAAAAAAAAAAGCAAATAGAAATAAATCAAGATGTAGCTGTTATTTGAGCTGTTAAATCTTCGTATAAGACTGGGTTCATATTTCTATGCAAATAGTATAGCTGACAAATACAAATGACCTACAATTACGTTTGACTAGTTATATCGCACCATTTTAAAATAAAACCATAAACACTCAGTTTATAGTACATTAAAGCGAGTGTTAGTCTGTTCTACTGCTGTACACGGAAATGTTGTGGTAACTGCAGTATTCCAGCTGGGAATCTAAAAAGAAACTTTTAACACTTGTGATTTACATAATACTCCTTTTTATGAATTCAACAAATAATATTTATATCTCACATTTGAGAGCTACAATCACTTCTTTGGATTCATAAAAGGCTGGAAATGGTATATGCCAAACACTTATGATGGTTACCTGTAAACGTTTGCATTTAGAGTGATATTTAATATTTTTGGTCCCACTGCAGCATTGCTGAAAAATAATTTCACTTATTTTGTCTGTGACACTCGAGCAAATAAGAGGGTCTATAAATACAAGATTGTCTTGCTTTATTATGTTTATTAAATCATTTGTGCTCATTGGGCTTCTGTCTTGGTTATTAATCGTTTTGCAGCCACAGGGGTTGTGCAAGACATAGCTGGTCCCTGTGGTAACAACATAGGGGGCAAAGCCTTCCATTTACCCAAAGTTAAGGACGCACCTAATTTGCAGCATCCGGGTCCAGAAAACATACCCTTCTGAACCCTCTGTTAAAAGCTGTGCTTGTCTTGGACACTTTCGCCGTACAGAAGGACCGAGAGTGCCACAGTTGAGGGATCCATCTAACTGTTCAGAAACTTAAGTCAATCTGGCTAATTAGGTGCCAGTGCTACTCTGAAGTCTTAAAGCATCGGTGTGATGGGTAAGGGTAACCAGGCTATATAATAAAGGTTAAGCCCTCTGGTTACCCTTGGTCCCTGTGGGTCCCTGGAAGCTACCCAGCACTATAAGCCAGGGGCCAGGGGGTATCATTCCATGCAAAGTTAAAGTGAGCCCCGCTTTTCCACTTTCCATGTTCCCTTTGCCCCAGACTCATGAAACTTGCTGTGTGTAAGGTGGGATATTTGGGTAAATAATAATAATACTAGTTTGTTCTTGTATAGTGCTGCTAGTTTAACGTAGTGCTTTTTCCAGAGACATGTTTTTGGTGCCTGAGGCACAGGGAGATAAAGTGACTTTCCCAAGGTCACCAGGAATTGAACCAGGTTCCCCTGCTTCAAACTCTCAATAGCTGTCAGTGTCTTTTACTCACTGAGCCAATCCTCTTCGTAAGGTAAGGGGAGAAAGAGGAGGGGGAGAGAGGGGACAGGAGCCTTCTCTCCTGTCCCCTCTCCCCCCTTCTCTCCTGTCCCCTCCCCCCCTTCTCTCCTGTCCTGTCCCCTCAATCCTTCTCTCCTGTCCCCTCTAGTCTCCCCCCTTCTCTCCTGTCCCCTCCCCCCTTCTCTCCTGTCCCCTCTCCCCCTTCTCTCCTGTCCCCTTTCCCCCCTTCTCTCCTGTCCCCTCTCCCCCCTTCTCTCCTGTCCCCTCACCCCCCCCCTTCTCTCCTGTCCTCTCCCCCCCTTCTCTCCTGTCCCCTCTCCCCCCCTTCTTTCCTGTTCCCTCTCCCCCCTTCTTTCCTGTTCCCTCTCCCCCCCTTCTCTCCTGTCCCCTCTCCCCCCCTTCTCTCCTGTCCTGTCCCCTCAACCCTTCTCTCCTGTCCCTTCAACCCCCTTCTCTCCTGTCCCCTCTAGTCTCCCCCCTTCCCTCCCCCTTCTCTCCTGTCCCCTCTCCCCTGTCCCCCCTTCTCTCCTGTCCCGTCCCCCCTTCTCTCCTGTCCCCTCTCCCCCTTCTCTCCTGTCCCCTCTCCCCCCTTCTCTCCTGTCCCCTCTCCCCCCTTCTCTCCTGTCCCCTCTCCCCCCTTCTCTCCTGTCCCCTCTCCCCCCTTCTCTCCTGTCCCCTCTCCCCCCTTCTCTCCTGTCCCCTCTCCCCCCTTCTCTCCTGTCCCCTCTCCCCCCTTCTCTCCTGTCCCCTCTCCCCCCTTCTCTCCTGTCCCCTCTCCCCACTTCTCTCCTGTCCCCTCTCCCCACTTCTCTCCTGTCCCCTAAACCCCCTTCTCTCCTGTCCCCTAAACCCCCTTCTCTCCTGTCCCCTCTCCCCCCTTCTCTCCTGTCCTGTCCCCTCAACCCTTCTCTCCTGTCCCCTCCTTCTCTCTTGTCCCCTCTCCCCTCAACCCCCTTCTCTCCTGTCCCCTCTCCCCCCTTCTCTCCTGTCCTGTCCCCTCAACCCTTCTCTCCTGTCCCCTCAACCCCCTTCTCTCCTGTCCCCTCAACCCCCTTCTCCCCTGTTCCCTCTAGTCTCCCCCTTCTCTCCTGTCCCCTCTCCCCCTTCTCTCCTGTCCCCTCTCCTCCTTCTCTCCTGTCCTGTCCCCTTCTCTCCTGTCCCCTCTCCCCCCTTCTCTCCTGTCCCCTCTCCCCCTTCTCTCCTGTCCCCTCTCCCCCCTTCTCTCCTGTCCCCTCTCCCCCCTTCTCTCCTGTCCTCTCTCCCCCCTTCTCTCCTGTCCCCTCCCCCCATTCTCTCCTGTCCCCTCTCTCCATTCTCTCCTGTCCCCTCTCTCCATTCTCTCCTGTCCCCTCTCTCCCCATTCACTCCTGTCCCCTCTCTCCCCCTCCTCTTTCTCCCCCCCACTTCGTTTGAACCCCCCCCCCCCCCCACTCCCCCAAGCGGCTATTTACACTCCACTGTGAATATCCACTGCCTACTTCATGTCCTTCACACAAATAATGTCATTCTCAACGCAGGCCGAGGAAACACTGACACCCCTCCCTCACTGTGATGGTGCCGTGCGGGTCCTGTAGTAATAACCGACCTGGTGGTGTGACTCCTGACTTCATGAACTCGGCAACGCAAATCCGTGTTGGCGGTTTCAAATTGGGAGAAGGCTCTTCACTCCTTACTCGCTCCAAACCCCATGCTGTCCTGTCTAAACATGCTGCGGCGGCCTTCCGGGAGGTAGCGGCGTGACTGTGGAGAAAATGGGGGTAATCAGCGCATTAATAAAGGCAGTGTGCTCAGCTGGTTACCCCTATTTCGTATTGGGGATGAAGGGGTTAATTTTATATGCTGTTCCCATGTACCATTTTCCCCTCTATGCATTGTTGTCCCCTTTTTGCAGGCTTGTCTCTACCGGCAGTGCTGAATAACAGGAGCCGTTCCATTAAGACTGCTAATTTAGGAACGGAGAGAGCCAGCACCCTGATTTTTGGTGTGCCGCCTCAGTGTAACCCCCCAAGCACACACATATTAAAAATATAACTTTGTCATAAGGGAAACATATATTTTTGATGAAGTGCCTTTCTGTTGCAGTTTTAAAATGTACAGGCAGGATGCTATTGTTTTTGCCTGCCTTTGTAATGCATTAAGGAACAAATGTTATGCATACATGAGCCCCCTGTTGAAGCGATGCCTATGGGTCTGGGGGATGAAAGACCCCAGAGTCTTAAAAGTGTTACTTAACCTGGATGTTTCTGAGTAGCAGATCCTGTTACTCATCCTGGATATTTCACACCTTGGGACCAAACTCCAGACATTGCGTCCCCAGAAATGAGTGGCCCCTTTTTACTCAGCAGTGCTACCAAGCTGCTTACTGAGCATGCTCAGAGTTACCTGGGCTGGCTGAAGGATTTGCCCACGTGACATGGCAGGTTCTGATAGGAGGAAGATAATTCCTTGCCAATGGGATGAGGCTAATGTAAAACTCCAAGGGCCCTGTCCTTAAAGAGGCCTGTAACCCTCATTCCTGTGTTGTTGTTGTTACCCGATTTCTTCAAGCGGATAAGATCTAAGTACAGGGGCTACGATTCCAGAACGCAAGGGGTTAAAAACATCGCAACAAGGAAACTAGCCAGGCTTCAGGATTTCGTTAGCCCTGGGGATTCCAGAACGAACCCCAAAGAACCAGAAAAGACTTTGCACTTTCACAGAAGGATTGGCCTGGCAATTTGCGCCCTTGCAAAAGGACTGCATTTTAAAAGACAATCTTCTGGTGCTTTGCACCTTTCTGGACATTATCCCCTGTTCCTATACCAGTAAGTGTAATTATTAAGTGTATTCTGCAGTTGTCGTGTGTTTGCCTATCAAGGGAATAAATCTCAGTTTATTTTGCTCAACTTGTTCTGCTCAATTGGGATCCACAAAATATAAATTTGTTATTAAGTGCGTCCATCGTGACAAGCATTATAGTGACGTCACAAGGAGAGGTTTCCCACAACATGAGCATGTTAAGTCATAAGTGACGTAGGATGGTGTTTATTCATCAAACACCATGATTCACCCACACACTGGACACAAAGAAGGTCTGTGGTCGCAGTTAATGGCCGCAATGCTACCCAATGACTTTGTTTTTTCTCTCCCTGCAGGTTGTGTCCCAGCGGCGCCGTGTATCCCAGCCCATCCGTCCTCTGCCAGAGACCGGCCCACAAGAGAAAGCGTCGGGACCGTAGCCTGCACCGGCACACGCAGGGAGAGGAGAAGCAGCAACTGCACGGATCCTCCCCCCTCCTTCCCGCACGGCAGGGACAGAGGAGAAGCTGCACGGACCTTTAAACCCCCCTTCCTGCACGGCAGGGACGGAGGAGAAACAGCAGCAACACGGAGAGGAAGCTCTCCCTCTCCTCACTCCCCCCCCCCCCCCACAAAGCCTCACTCCGGTGCCAGCTCCTCAGCTGTGCAGGGAGAAGCCAGCGGCCCCAGCCACTGCCAGGGAGGTGAGAGAGACCCCAGCACGGACCCCCTCTCTCACCCTTGAGTCATAGACCCTCTGTCTGCCCTCATTCTCCCCCCCCCCCTCTCCTGGTACCCTCATTCCCCCCCCCCTCTCCTGGTGCCCTCATTTAGTCACCCCCTCCCCTGCAGCCACCATTTTCCTCCCCTCTTGCTGCCATAATTCCTCCCCTCCCCCTCCTGCCCTCATCCCTCCCCTGCTGCACAGACCCCCCCCCCATCTGCTGTGCGACCCCCCCACTGCACAGATCTCTCTCCCCCCCCCCCCCCGTGCTGCTGCTGCACCCTCCAATGATGCCCAGACCACCCCACACCGGCTCCCACCCCCGCACTGCTGCTGCGGAGTTACCTCCTCCCGCCGCCGCAGTTCCCCTGCCTCACGCACGCTCCTATGGGCCCTTCGCTCACTAGGCCTACGCACCTGTCCAACCCGCCCCTCATTCACACTACTCAGCTGCGCCCCACGCCCCTGCGCCTTTCACTCCCACCCCTTACGCGCACTACACAGCGGTGCCCCCTGCACATTACCTACCCGCCCCTTACGCACACAACACAGCTGCGCCTTACGCACCCGCCCCTTACGTACCTGCGCCCTGCGCACCGTGAGGTGGACCCGCACCTTGTGCACCAGCCCTGGATCCGACGGCAGCCCCACTGGCCACCGCGTGCCAACCGGTCACCCCCATCGTCCCGGCCCCCCGTCAGATACGCCAGAACCCGGGACGTAGGGAAGCGGCAACAAGAGCCGTGCGGCGGCCAAAAGATCCAGGACCGGTCGTCCAGGTGTCCAGGCTGCAGGATCAGGTTAGTATGACAATGCGGTGTTGGGAAGTGATGACGTTAGTGATGGGGGGTCGGTTATGACATGGTCAGACTGCGACGCCCAAGGGTCAGAGAGCGACGATAGTGAGAGCGCTAGGGCAAGCACCAAGTCAGGCGCCAGCAGCGGTGCAGACAGCAACGAGACCCCAGGGGTAAAGCGCATAAGGAAGCAGGTAGAAGCGTTGAGCAAGTCTGCGAGGCGAAGTAGGAAGGTGAAGGCGAAAAAGCACACAGTGCGCAAGAACAAGAACCCGCGGCGGGGAGGATTCGTTCGCGGTCGAGACTAGCTCCCTGTACACACACCTGCCCAGGAGAACACAGAGAGACATAGGTAACAGAAAGTACGTGGATATGTTCAAGCTGTCTGTAACGGGGCGAGCAGAGAGGAAACGCGGGCGGGAGGTGGGCGAGAAAGTGCTGGTAGTAAGGAATAATGCGAACTGGATTCTGGCTTTCACTGTTTTTGGGGACTGTTTCCTTTCAAAACATCCAAAACCATTGCATAATGTGATGAAACACCTGAATGTGATACAGACCATACATGCTGAACACGGGGGGTCAGCGTGGTGGGATTATGACGCGCAGTTCAGGCACAGGTGGCCGGGGGATACACGGTTGAGTTTGGGGAAGATGGACATGGAATTGTGGATGAAGCTAGTGGGACAGGGGGAGCAGGGGGGTAACACACCCTTTCCTCAGGGGCCAGAGGGTCGGCCCGGGAGTTATTCAAAGGCCAGAGGCAAGAAAGGGGAATGTTGTGCGTTTAATGACGGGCACTGCACGCTGGGGACAGGTTGCAAGTTTAGGCATGTGTGCAGCCAATGTGGAGGTAACCACCCCGCCAAGAAGTGTTTCCAAGCTCCGGGGAACCCCTACCATGGAGGAGGGTATGCCCATAACGAGGGCCCAACACCGGTCAGCCTTAGCGGTTGAGCCATGGGGTAGGGTGTACCCCGACCGGGTGAGGGCAAGATGCCGGGAGGAGGGTTTTAAACAGGGGGGTTTCACACCAGGGGTGGGGGGGGCGGAGCCCCCATTTGCACTCACAATCACCCCCCCCCCCCAGCTAATTATTTCCCCACAGGGTGTGGTGCAGAAGGATAGTTTAAAAAAAGAAAAGTGTATTAAGGCAAAGCGGGCCCCAGGGAAGGTTGATATAATCACAGCTTTGGCTTGACACAAGGGGCATGGGGTGCACCTGTCGGGCGAGGGCAGGGACAATTTTATTAATAACAGGCGCAGTCCTTTGCAAGCGATCAGAAGTAAGGGTTTAGGGTCACAGCTTCTTGTGTGGGGTGAGTCCTCAGTAAGTGGCTTTAATGGGTCCTCCGGGTGGCAGAACGGTCAGGCCAGTCATCATAGGGACACCGTGAATACCCGAAATGGGGCTCCACCCAATGCGGATGGGTCGCCAGGTAACGGTCCTGTGCCTGCTGCTAGTGAGCGCGGGCTGCAGGGGATTGGTCAAGGTAGAAGGGGCGGGGCTTTGGCTCCCCCGGCACTCTGGCTCTCCCTCCGGCACCCTGGCTCTCCCTCCTTCCGGTACCCGGTCCTCGGCTCGCTCTCCCTCCGGCGCCCGCTCCCCAGCTCATCTCCATCCCCCCCAGAGCCTGCTCACAGCAACTCACGGCACTTCCTGTGCCTGCTGCTACTGAGCGCTTGCCTCAGTCTGCCGCCTCTGCCGAACCTGCAGCCGCCTGAGGTAGGCATATGAGGGGAGCGATGGAAGATGTAGGGGGGGTGGAGAGGGATGGAAAATGGGTGGAGGGGGTGAGCTAGAAGATGCAGGGGGGGGGGAGAGCTGGAAGATGCAGGGGGGGGGGGAGAGCTGGAAGATGCAGGGGGGGTGGAGAGCTGGAAGATGCAGGTGGGAGTGAGCTGGAAAATGCAGGGGGGGGGAGAGCTGGAAAATGCAGGGGGGGGGAGAGCTGGAACATGCAGGGGGGGGGAGAGCTGGAAGATGCAGGGGGGGGAGAGCTGGAAGATGCAGGGGGGGGGAGAGATGGAAGATGCAAGGGGGGGGAGAGATGGAAGATGCAGGGGGGGGAGAGATGGAAGATGCAGGGGGGGGAGAGATGGAAGATGCAAGGGGGGGAGAGATGGAAGATGCAGGGGGGGGGGGAGATGGAAGATGCAAGGGGGGGGAGAGATGGAAGATGCAGGGGGGGGGGGAGAGATGGAAGATGCAAGGGGGGGGGAGAGATGGAAGATGCAGGGGGGGAGAGATGGAAGATGCAAGGGGGGGAGAGATGGAAGATGCAAGGGGGGGAGAGATGGAAGATGCAGGGGGGGAGAGATGGAAGATGCAGGGGGGGGGAGAGATGGAAGATGCAAGGGGGGGAGAGATGGAAGATGCAGGGGGGGGAGAGATGGAAGATGCAAGGGGGGGGGGAGATGGAAGATGCAAAGGGGGGGGAGATTGAAGATGCAAGGGGGGGGAGAGATGGAAGATGCATGGGGCGGGAGAGATGGAAGATGCAGGGGGGGGGAAGATGGAAGATGCAAGGGGGGGGGGAGAGATGGAAGATGCAAGGGGGGGGAGAGATGGAAGATGCAGGGGGGGGGGGAGAGATGGAAGATGCAAGGGGGGGAGAGATGGAAGATGCAGGGGGGGGAGAGATGGAAGATGCAGGGGGGGAGAGATGGGAGATGCAAGGGGGGGGGGGAGATGGAAGATGCAGGGGGGGGAGAGATGGAAGATGCAGGGGGGTGAGAGATGGAAGATGCAAGGGGGGGGGAGAGCTGGAAGATGCAGGGGGGGGAGAGATGGAAGATGCAGGGGGGGGAGAGATGGAAGATGCAGGGGGGGGAGAGATGGAAGATGCAGGGGGGGGGAGAGATGGAAGATGCAGGGGGGGGGAGAGCTGGAAGATGCAGGGGGGGAGAGCTGGAAGATGCAGAGGGGGGAGAGATGGAAGATGCAGGGGGGAAGGGGGGAACAACAGAGCCGCCAGCATCGTGTGACCAGCTGCCAATCAACAACTGGTCAGTGATAACACACACACACACAAAACCCCGCCCCCGGCATCCTCGGACCTCCTGCTCCAACCAATCCCCTGCGGCCCGGCATTTTCAGAAAGCCCAACCCCCGGCATTCATTCAACATTGTAAATACTCACTGCCCCCGCATCCTCTCACCGCCGACTCGCGCAGCGCCGCCGCTTCTAAAAACAGGGACATTTCCGGGACGGCCAGGCAACCGGGACAGGTAGGGTGACCAGATTTTTAAAATGAAAAACCGGGACACATTAAAAAACATTTTTATAAAACAAATTGCATCACGTGACGCAATGACAACGAGACACTGACGCCAGGCGGTGACATATTGCCATGACAATGTGGCATCACGATGCCTCGGTGCCATAATGCATCCCGTTGTCATGTCAACTTGATGCCGCTTGACGTCACGGAGCGTCTTGCTGTTATGGCAATGAGCATTACGTGATGTCGCGCAACCATGTTGATGGAATTTGGAGGGGAGGATACAGCCAAAGGCAAGATAAATATATAATAAATAGATCTAAAAAAAATTATTTCCGGGTTAGCCTTCAATAGAAGGTGGCAACCCTGGCTGCAGTGTGTATGTGTGTGTGTGTGTGTGTACAGAGTTGGGCCCTGTAGCGTGTGTTTATAGAGGTGGGGGCTGCAGTGTGTGTGTGTGTGTGTGTGTATAGAGGTGGGGGCTGCAGTGTGTGTGTGTGTGTGTGTGTGTATAGAGGTGGGGGCTGCAGTGGGCAGTGGATATTCACAGTTGAGTGCAAATAGCCGCACGGCTATTCACAGTCGAGTGCAAATAGCCGCACGGCTATTCACAGTCGAGTGCAAATAGCCGCACGGCTATTCACAGTCGAGTGCAAATAGCCGCACGGCTATTCACAGTCGAGTGCAAATAGCCGCACGGCTATTCACAGTCGAGTGCAAATAGCCACATGGCTATTCGCACTCAGTAGGAAATAAAATGGGAAAAAAATAAACATCCCAGCCAGGAATCGAACCCTGGTCCACTCTGTTAATGAGCTGGAGCATTACCACTGAGCTTTAAGACTTTCTAATGCTTTTGTAGTGAATAAAGGCATAGAAGCCTACTGACATTACAGTGTTCATAGCCGCACGGCTATTCGCACTCAGTAGGAAATAAAATGGAAAAAAAAATAACCCAAACACCCCCAAAAATCAGACTTACCAGCAGGAAGGGGGGGGGGGGGCGGCGTGAGGGTGCCTGCGGGTGGTGGCGGCGGTACTGGGGGTGGGGGAACAATGCTGCGGGGGGTGGGGGGGCGGCGGTACAGGGTTTCCCGCGGCTGCATGGGTTGTCTAGCGGCTGCGGTGGGTGGCGGGACAGCCCTGTCATGCAGGGGGGGAGGGGTGGCGGTGCAGAGGGGGGTGTGTGGCGGTGCAGCGGGGGCCCCGGCGGCTGGTCACAGCAGTTGCCGCCAGCCCCTCTGCAGGCACCACGCCACTGCTCACGTGCGCACCAGTGTGCTGCGGGGGTGGGGCCGATGCTGGCCCGATGGGGGGGGGGGGGGTCACAGCAGTTGACACCGGCCATGAAGCACCTGTCTCGCGATGCAGCTCCCACGTGAACCGGGGCTCCGTCTGACGCCGGCGTTCCGGATGCTTAACCCAGACTACTTCCGGCGCTAACACAGGGAGACACCGCGATTTTTTTTGCAGCGATTTCTTATTTTTTTTAATTAACAGGCGCCCAGCCGCGCGGGGGGCCCGGGCGGCCGGGTCCCCCTGACCCACGGGGCCAGGACGCCAGTACCCTTTTACCCCCCTGTTGGCGGCCCTGATTAAGATCAATGGTGTACAGCACCCAGATTATAATTGGTATACATCATTATGCATAAGGCCACGTCCATGTTTAGTGCTTGCGGGTGGAGGCGCGCTTCCGCTCGGCACTGAGCCCCTACAGCCGCAATGAGAGCCTACGCTTGCGGAAGCGCAGGTCTTAGGGAAATTTTAAATTTCCCCGCTTGCCGGCGCGCAGGGCCGGTCACGTGTGCGGTTCGCCGAATGAGGGCGTGACGTCACTGGCCCGCCCGCCCGCCGACACGCCCCCGGACGGCGCGCTGTCTAAGGCCAGGGAAAGCACCCGCTTTCCCTGAGCCTCAGCGCGCCTCAGAACGCCAGCAGGAACCCTGGCCGAGGCCCTATGTGTGAGGCCCTGTGAGCATCGGGGCTTGAGACGCTTGCAGAACAAGCAAAATTGAATTTGCCGCCTCCAAGCGCGTTACGTAAGCGGTTCACCTAATGAGGGCGAACCAGCTCAGTGCTGTTGTGGCCACGCCCCCAGATGAGCGTGCACCTAGCCACAAATTGCACGGCCGAGCAGGGCGCAGCGCTCGTGTGCCAGCACGCCACGCTCCCTCCCAGGCCGCAGCCTAAGGCTTAGTCCATAGAGACTGAAGCAGTGCGGAGGCACGCTGAGGCTGAGGGAAAGCGGTGCTTTCCCTGGCCTTAGAGCGCGCGCCGTTCGTGGGCGTGTCTGTGGGCGGGGCAGTGACGTCACAGAGCTGGTTCGCCCTCATTGGGCGAACCGCTCACGTGACCGGCCCTGCGCTCCGGCAAGCTAAGAAACGAAAGATTTCTTAAGACACGCTTCCGCAGGCGTGCGGAAGCGTGCGCGAGCCCCTGCTAAAGCCGATCTCATTGCGGCTGCAAGGGCTCAGTCCCGAGCAGCAGCGCGCCTCATCACGGGTAAGCCTCGGGCATGGTGCCTTGGGCCGCGCTCCTGCTCTGCCTCCCCTGCAGAAGCTGGTGCTTTTTTGTGGCCTGACAGGTGAGGCAGTGAGCGCGCTTTGGGGGCGTGGCGGAGGTGGGGCGGGAGGCGGGGCTAGTCCCTCATCCCCATTGGATGTTTGCTGTCACGTGACCGCTCCTCCGATCCCCTCAGCGCGTATATTTAAACTTGCCTGTCGCCTGCATTTCCACACGCATGCGGAAGCGGCTCCTAAGGCTGCGGTCCCACTAACTACTACAGCGCACGCCTGTGCGATCAAGCCCCGCCCACCCAGTTCCTCCGGTCCCAGTCCCTACCTTGTCGCGCACCTTTCTCCAGCGGTGCGCGACAGGTTTTCAGGCAGGCAGGGGAGTTTGAGATTGGCATTTGCGACAGAGGCGTGGCCAGGCCCCACCGGCGGTTCAGCCAATGAGGGCGAACCAGCCGCGGGACGTCATGGCCATGCCCCCGCAAACCTACCGCCACGCCCCCTCCCGTTGGAAACGTTCTCTCTCCCCTCAGACCGCAGATCGCGGTCTAGCGCTGTGCATGAGCCACCCCCCCCGCCGGTTCTACTGAGTGCGAATAGCCGTGCGGCTATGAACACTGTAATGTCAATAGGCTTCTATGCCTTTATTCACTACAAAAGCATCAGAAAGTCTTATAGCTCACTGGTAATGCTCCAGCCCATTAACAGAGTGGACCAGGGTTCGATTCCTGGCTGGGATGTTTATTTTTTTTCCATTTTATTTCCTACTGAGTGCGAATAGCCGTGCGGCTATTTGCACTCAACTGTGAATATCCACTGCCGCTGCGGTGTGTGTGTGTATATAGAGGTGGGGCTGCAGTGTGTGTGTGTGTGTGTGTGTATATATAGAGCTGGGGGCTGCACTGTTAGTGTGTATAGAGGTGGGGGCTTTGCTTGGGCCCTTGAACTCTTACAGCCAGGGCATTATTGGCCAGGAATGCCCAGTTCGGAGGGGATGATTACTACTACAAAATGTATTTATTTCCAATTCTTAACATAACACAAACTCTCGTCTCCCCCTCTTCCCTCCCGTTCTCGCTCTCTCTGCTCCCTCACCCCCCCCCAGTTCTGTGTGCGCGCGCGCGCGTGTGTTTTCTAAAATAGTTGGGGGGGGGGGGGGGAATGAAAAGCAACATATATTTTTTTTAAATTATTTGTATTATTTTCTGGACTGACCTGACTGTATGGGTTAGGGGTGGTCTGTCAAAACGCGTCCTCGTGGCAGGCACGACAACGTCCGTTGTGAGTGCCCACGCTGCAGGAAAAAGGGTGCACAAATATGAATTTGAAATCAGCATTTAAATGCAATACATTTACATTTCTAGACAGCAGCAGAAAAAACCCACTAACCACCTTTTTTAAAGTTTAACATCAACATAACAAATTATATCCTGAAACTAGGGTCACGTGTTGAGGTATGAATAGCTCCTGTTAACTTTAACTCATGTCTTCCCTCTTCCAAAGCATGACAAGTCCTCAATGTCTTTCTTAACTTTATTGCAGGAGTAGAAAACACAGGAACTTGTAGGTGTAGTGTAGGCAGAGAGTGCTTCTCTATCAGGAAATTGTAGGTGTAGTGTAGGCAGAGAGTGCTTCTCTATCAGGAACTTGTAGGTGTAGTGTAGGCAGAGAGTGCTTCTCTATCAGGAACTTGTAGGTGTAGTGTAGGCAGAGAGGGCTTCTCTATCAGGAACTTGTAGGTGTAGTGTAGGCAGAGAGTGCTTCTCTATCAGGAACTTGTAGGTGTAGTGTAGGCAGAGAGTGCTTCTCTATCAGGAACTTGTAGGTGTAGTGTAGGCAGAGAGTGCTTCTCTATCAGGAACTTGTAGGTGTAGTGTAGGCAGAGAGTGCTTCTCTATCAGGAACTTGTAGGTGTAGTGTAGGCAGAGAGTGCTTCTCTATCAGGAACTTGTAGGTGTAGTGTAGGCAGAGAGTGCTTCTCTATCAGGAACTTGTAGGTGTAGTGTACTGTAGGCAGAGAGTGCTTCTCTATGTGAGATGCTTGTATGAGGTGGACTACGGTAAGACAGAAAGGCCTTACCAGGGGTGGATCCAGACAGTACTGTACTCACTGTGATCTTAGGCGGAAAAGGAAGTGAGGGGGAATGTGGGTAAAGGGAATAGTCTTGGGAAAGACTATCTGGAGACAAACAAGAGGGGAGGGCAGAATAGCCCATTCTGAGAAGAATCTCAGAGGTTGCTGTAGCAACTCACTGGCCACCTGCTCACAGGCAGAAAGGGCAACATATTGATACATCACACAGGCACGGTGTGTGTATGTGGAACAAATGCCTGCAGTTGAACTTAAGGAGCTGACATGCAGAAGGGGGGTCGGGCAGGAATGTGATCCTTGTTCCATGATCAATTATATTAAGTAAAGGGATTTCACTATCAGAACTAAAACAAACCACTTTGCAGCCTGAAATCGGAAAAGTACTTGCTCTACTCTAATTAAAATTAAATAAATAGTGAAAACATTAAAATTAAAATAATTAACAAATGAAAATCAAATAAATAATTAATTGACATTAAATTTAAATAAAAAAAATGTAGGCATTAATTAAAATTAAGACATTTTAAAAATGTGACATTCCTGACCTTGTGTGTATATTACACTTTGCAAAATAGGGTCTCTTGCTCTCCTCGTGGCAGTCAGTGACATCACTGCCATGCAGGGCCCCAGACAGCTTTCCCGGGGCCCAGGAACCACGTTTCGGTGGCCTTGCGAGAACCCCCCCTTCTCACACACCTTCTCACTCTCACCCCACACTCCCCAGTCACCCTTTCTTTCCCCCCTCCCTCACACCTCCACCCCCATGTATTTTTCTCCCCTCCCTACACTCAACCTCCCTCCATGGGCGTCCGCAGAAATGTTTTCAGGGGGGGCATAATTTTAACTAGACAGAGAGAGAGAGTGGGTGTGGGGGTGTGTGGGTGACGGGGTGGGTGACTGACACTTGGGTGGGTGGGTGGGTGGGTGAGTGACTGACTGACTCGTGTGTGACTGACACTTGGGTGGGTGACTGACTGACTGTGGGTTGGTGTCTGTATTCATTCACAGACAGACAGACACAAACACACACACTCTCCCTCTCAGGCTCTCCCTCTCAGACTCTCCCTCTCAGACTCTCCCTCTCAGTCTCTCCCTCTCAGACTCAGACTCTCCCTCTCACTCTCTCAGACTCTCCCTCTCACTCTCTCAGACTCTCCCTCTCACTCTCTCAGACTCTGTTACAGGGAATCCCAGCATTGGGGGGGTGGAGGGAGGGGTGTACAGGGAGTCCCAGCATGGTGGGGGTGAGGGAGGGGTGTACAGGGAGTCCCAGCATGGCGGGGGGAGAGAGGGGTGTACAGGGAGTCCCAGCATGGCGGGGGGGAGGGAGGGGTGTACAGGGAGTCCCCGCTATGGGGGGGGAGGAGGGAGGAGTGTACAAGGGAGTCCTCGCATGGGGGGGGAGGGGTGCACAGGGAGTCCCAGCATGGGGGGGGAGGGAGGGGTGTACAGGGAGTCCCAGCATGGGGGGGAGGGAGGGGTGTACAGGGAGTCCCAGCATGGGGGGGGGGTGTACAGGGAGTCCCAGCATGGGGGGGGAGGGAGTCCCAGCATGGGGGGGGGGAGGGAGGGGTGTACAGGGAGTCCCCGCATGGGGTGGGGAGGGAGGGGTGTACAGGGAGTCCCAGCATGGGGGGGGAGGGAGTCCCAGCATGGGGGGGAGAGGTGGGCAGTCCCTTAAGTGGAATAAAATGAGCCATCTTAGAGAATCTATCCACGACCACAAAGATTGTGTTCATTCCTCTGGATTTGGTCAACTCCACGATGAAATCCATCGAAATATGGGACCAGGGGCAATCGGGGACTGGCAGAGGTAAAAGAATACCTTGGGGTTTTTGACGGAGTGTCTTGTTCTGCGTGCAGGTAGGACAAGAGCGGGTATACTCCAAAATATCTTTGTACATTTTGGACCACCAAAAATTCAGACGAAAAAAGTCAAGAGTCTTCTTAAAACCTGGATGACCTGCTGATTTTGAAGAATGGCCCCAATTCAGGACTTCAGGGACGAATTTGGGAGGTACGAACAGTTTGTTGTCGGGAACTGCCAGATCCTTAGGAATGCGTCTCTGAGAACGCATAATCTTATCAAGGTTCTTGAAGGTACAGTAGATGTGGCGAGAATCCTCTCCTGTGGAAGGATGGTCTCCAAGGACTCCTCTGGTCTGTCCTCTGAGGAATGTTGTCTGGAAAGTGCGTCCGCCTTTACGTTTTTTGTCCCGGGAATATAAGAAAGGTGAAAATCAAATCTGGAAGAAAAAAAAAGACCAACGAGCCTGTCGTGGACCAAGGCGTCTGGCGTTCTCGATGTAGAGAAGGTTTTTGTGATCCGTGAGGATAGTAAACGGCTCTTTCAACCCCTCCAAGAGATGTCTCCACTCTTGGGGAGCCATCTTCACATCCAAGAGCGCCCTGTTACCCACGTCGTAATTCCTTTCAGAAGGTGAGAACTTCTTGGAGAAGTATGCACAGGGGTGTAACTTGTCTTGGGGTGTAGGTCTCTGAGACAGAACTGCCCCTGCGCCGCAATTGGAGGCGTCGACTTCCAACACGAAGGGGAGATTGATGTTAGGGTGATGGAGGACAGGTGCGGATACAAATGCTTCCTTGAGTGCCTTGAAGGCGGACAGAGCCTCAGGTGACCAAGAAGATGGATCATCCCCTTTCTTCGTTAGAGCTTTAAGGGGCGCCACAATAGTAGAAAAATTACGTATAAACTTACGATAGTAATTTGCGAATCCCAAAAAGCGTTGTATGGCTTTGAGGGTATTAGGTCTTGGCCATTCAGTCACTGCCGAAAGTTTACCGCAATCCATCATAAAACCCTCGTCTGAAATGATGTAACCCAGGAATTGAGTAGCGGTCTGATGAAAGGTGCACTTCTCCAGCTTGGCGTACAGATGGTGTTCACGGAGACGAGAGAGAACGAAGGAAGTGTGGCGAATATGATCCTGGAAATCAGGATGTCATCCAAGTAAACTTTTACAAAAATGTTGAGTACCTAACGAAAAACGTCGTTAATAAAGTCCTGGAAGACTGCTGGAGCATTACATAACCCGAAGGGTATTACAAGATACTCGTAGTTGCCGCTACGTGTGTTGAAGGCCATCTTCCATTCGTCCCCCTGTCTGATGCGCACCAGATTATAGGCTCCACGTAGATCCAACTTGGAAAAGATCTTAGACCCCTGTAATTTGTCAAACAGTTCGGTAATAAGGGGAAAGGGGTAACGATTCTTAATGGTGATGCGGTTCAAACCCCTGTAGTCAATACAAGGTCTTAACGACCCATCTTTCTTTTTCATGAAGAAAAAGCCAGCCCCTGCTAGGGAGTTGGAAGGGCGAATGAAACCTTTCTTGAGGTTTTCCTGGATATATTCATCCATGGCCTGAGACTCTGGTAGTGACAAGGGGTAGGTATTTGATTTAGGCAAGCTCTAACCAGGAACTAGTTCAATCGGACAATCGTAGGTCATGTGAGGCGGCAAAAGATCCGACTGGACCATACTGAAAACGTCCCGGAATTGATGGTAGACAGGAGGAAGGGTAATTTCAGGAACGGTGACATTGTCCAAAAGTTGGGATGCTTCGGCTGACCTCGGTTTCCAAGTGATGGGAGAAGAGGAAATTCAATCAATCAGTGGATTGTTTAGTTGTAACCATGGAAGGTCAAGGTTTATGGGTGTTCCAGGAGCATGGATGGCATCGAGGACTAAGGTCTCCTGGTGAGGGTGTGAAGTCAGAAGGAGAGGAACCGTCTCTAAGGAGATGTATGCCGGGGTAAGAGGAAGTCCGTCTATACCGACCAGTGCGATGGGGTTTTTCTTTCTTACGAGCGGTATGCGGTTTAGCCTGGCGAATTCAAGATCCACAAAGTTTCCTCCTGCTCCAGAGTCAATGAACACTGTGGTAGAGGTATGAAACTTACCGCCTGTAAGAGAGACAGGTATGGTGAGTTTCTTAGGAAATTCTCCCTTATGGAGGGGACGAGGAGACATGACACCCAGAGAGAGCCCCTCCGTACTCACTGGGTGTTCCTGTTTCCTGGGCGCAGAGGACATTACCGAACCAGGTGCTCAGCGGATCCGCAGTAGAAACACAATCCCCCGGCGTGCAGAATTGCAGTATAGGTGTGCAGATGCATTGTACCCCCAATTGCATCGGCTCAGGTAGCTCCAAGGCAGGAGGAAAAGGAGTGGTAGCACTTGTAACCGCAGGAGTACTGAGGAAGTGAGTTTGATCATTTGAAAAGCGAGAGCGCAGACACTTGGAGCGGCGTACCTGGATGTGTTGATCCACTCGGATTGCTAGTTCGATGAGAACCTCCAATTGATCTGGCCTGGGTTGACGAGCGAGTTCATCCTTAATGGAATCACCCAGGCCTTGCCAGAATACTGAGACGAGAGCCTCCTGTCCCCAGTTAGTCTAGGCTGCGAGGGTCTGGAACTCCATGGCATACTACGTCACCATTCGTCGCCCTTGAGTGATCTGAAGGAGAGAAACAGATGCCATCTCCCGTCGTGCGGGGGAATCGAACACTTGCTGGAACTCAGCCTTAAAGGCCAGATAATCCTGGGTAAGGTCAGAACGTCGCTCCCATACCGGGGAAGCCAAAGCCCGGGCGCTCCCCGTCAGGAGGTTATAAAATGTAGGCTACCTTCTTACGTCCAGTGTCGAAGTGATGGGGGGGCCATTTCGAACTGCACCTCACACTGGTTGAGGAAACCCCTACAATCTTGAGGTTCGTCTGCGTAAGGCTTGGGGGGCAGAATTTTTACGTCAGAGCTGCTAGTAACTGCCTCGCTTTCGAGCTGGGGGTTAACACCAGGAGCGGAAACTGCTGGTACTCGGGCCGAGAGTATGGCTAGCTGACGTGTTAATGCCACAATTTGATCCGCCATGGTCTGGTTTTGCTGAAGCAGATCAGAGGTCGGGAGCCAAAGGGGGTAGTCGTACGAGCCAGAACCTGTAGAATCACCAAGAGAACACTAAGTAACTTCCATAGAGAAACTATGTCGAGCGATGAGTGAGGGCTCAGAGAGGCCTGATAAGGCTGGGCTGACCAATCAGGGATGGAGGCGGATCAGGAGGACTACAGGGAGCCTTTCAGGATTGGTGCGGCTGATACAACCCAGGTGAGCACTGGTAGTACTCTTAGTGAGCCTGCGCGGTGTATGGGGGCGGAGCCTTACTGCAAGAGTGGAACCTGAAGAACGGATGCTTGGCGCGTGCTCTGTAAGTTGCGTGTGCACGCGACCAGCGTCGGAGGAAGACGCACGTGTGCGCGAGGGACCACGCCTCCCACTGAGAAGGAGGGGGAGCGGACGGACCACTGCAGGGAGCGTCCCCGCGGCGACAGAGGAGCTGACGGCTCGCAGATGTGGAGTCAATGCTGCGCGCCCTGAGTCTCCCTGAGGGTTGCCTGTGTGTTGCGTGGACGGCGCTGATAAATCGGCTTCCTAACAATGATCTTTTCTGATTTTTTGTTATTACGGTACTTAAAAAACTTTTTAGGGCTGATCTTACGTTCTATTGCAATCCTTTTTTCATTATCCATTTCTACTCATTTGATTAACCTTTTGCAATTTTTGTTACATTTCTTATATGACACCTATGCCCTTCTGACTTCAATGATCTAAACACCTGCCTCTTCTTTTCCATTTCCTCCCTTACCTGTACAGTATGTAGCCCCCTTCTCCCCCCCCCCCCCATGTCTAGGGTGACCACGTGTGCTGCTATTACCTGAGTGGCAAACAGGAGGCCTGACCCTCCACCACTGGGAGCCTGGGGTGTGTGTAATGAATATACTAACAGAGCCTCCACCTGGGAAGGAACATCACACAGCGGGATAGCCCCTCCCAAGACAATACAGTCAGTAATTGCACACAAGGGTATATGTAAAAGAATTTACTAGACAGTAACTTCTAACAGGAACAATACAACATAACATATAACAATACAATACACACACACACACACATTATATATATATATATATATATATATATATATATATATGTCAGGTATGGAGATTAGCACTCACGTTTTTGATGTAAGAGGCAGATGCTTGTCCTATAGGTAGTATGTAGACATATGGTGACCAGGGGATCCTGATAGTCAAAAGAAGACAGCACACTGCAATGTTGGTATCAAAAAAAGTGTATTAAGTGACACAGGGCCGCCAACGTTTCGGTCCTCCCAACGGGACCTTCCTCAGGGCAGTGCACCTCAGACTGACACAAGCACCCATATATACCCCTTAACACATACTAAAAACACCTGACAACAATCAAGAAAATCCAAATTGCAATCCCAGATACAGCCCACATTGCTTAACAGCCAATCCAACATACTGACACTGGCTAGCACCAATGAAATAGCCTGATCTTGACACAAGTGCAATTAGTCATATGTTAATTAGTGACATCACAGTACCTCCTATCTATGTAACCATGACTACATAAAGCATACCATTACATTTAAATGCACATGAATGGTTAAATTGCACATGAATGGTAGAAATACATATAAAGTGATGCCCATAGCGGCTGCTTGCCCTCAGTACTGTAGATGCATGTTAAACATACTATTATACTTTCCCATAAAAGCATACCTCAGTGTAGATAGTCCTAGGGAACGGTCAACCTGTCTGATAAGCAACAACCAAGGGGGAACGGCCAGTTAGCAGTATATCACATGCTGGCAGCGTGTTCGTTTGAACTGATCGCTTGCCTGACCTGTTGTATAGGGAGGGGGGGTAATACTCACGCGTTGCGATCCCTAAAGTACTTCCGTGCATGCGCAGTGCGTCCCTAACAACCCTGATCGCTTGCCTGACCTGTTGTGAAGGGAGGGAGGGTAATGCTCATGCGATGCGTTCCTTAGTATTCTACCGCGCATGCGCAGTGCGTCCCTAGCAACCCGATCGCTTCCTAGACTACTGTAAGTGGAGGTGCGCGCATATATGTGCTAATGCGCATGCGCAACGCTGCGCTAGTGGCGCAATCAATGTGATTCAAAAAATGGATGCGCATGTGCCCTGTTAGTATGTCAGCGTCTAAGACAGACCTAAAGAAGACATGAACATAATAAAGATAACTGATACTTTCTTACCATAAGCACAGATAATGGCAACACTGTCTTAGATGCTGACATACTACAAGGGCACATGCGCATCCATTTTTTGAATCACATTGCTTGCGCCACTAGCGCAGCGTTGCGCATGCGCATTAGCAAAGATATGCGCGCACCTCCACTTACAGTAGTCTAGGAAGCGATCGGGTTGCTAGGGACGCACTGCGCATGCGCGGTAGAATACTAAGGAACGCATCGCATGAGCATTACCCTCCCTCCCTTCACAACAGGTCAGGCAAGCGATCAGGGTTGTTAGGGACGCACTGCGCATGCACGGAAGTACTTTAGGGATCGCAATGCGTGAGTATTACCCCCCCTCCCTATACAACAGGTCAGGCAAGCGATCAGTTCAAACGAACACGCTGCCAGCATGTGATATACTGCTAACTGGCCGTTCCCCCTTGGTTGTTGCTTATCAGACAGGTTGACCGTTCCCTAGGACTATCTACACTGAGGTATGCTTTTATGGGAAAGTATAATAGTATGTTTAACATGCATCTACAGTACTGAGGGCAAGCAGCCGCTATGGGCATCACTTTATATGTATTTCTACCATTCATGTGCAATTTAACCATTCATGTGCATTTAAATGTAATGGTATGCTTTATGTAGTCATGGTTACATAGATAGGAGGTACTGTGATGTCACTAATTAACATATGACTAATTGCACTTGTGTCAAGATCAGGCTATTTCATTGGTGCTAGCCAGTGTCAGTATGTTGGATTGGCTGTTAAGCAATGTGGGCTGTATCTGGGATTGCAATTTGGATTTTCTTGATTGTTGTCAGGTGTTTTTAGTATGTGTTAAGGGGTATATATGGGTGCTTGTGTCAGTCTGAGGTGCACTGCCCTGAGGAAGGTCCCGTTGGGAGGACCGAAACGTTGGCGGCCCTGTGTCACTTAATACACTTTTTTTGATACCAACATTGCAGTGTGCTGTCTTCTTTTGGCTATCAGGATCCCCTGGTCACCATATGTCTATATATAAATATATATATATATATATATATATATATATATATATATATATACCGACCCTTCGAATATCCCCACAGTACTTGGGTGCAGGAGCACCAGGGTCCCAGTGTCCAGGCTACAATAGCCAATCCCACCCCAAGTGTGTGACAGCGCTGCCCTCGTGTATTGTTGGTGCACTTGTACATATACCTTCCTGGGCGCTCCAGCCCCTGGTTGCCGCTGGTACTAACAAACATGAGATTTCCCTTGTATCGGGCACTCCTCTTTTTGTAGATAGATTGTATGGCGACAGTTGCAGAGCGGTTAAGAATAACCCTTTGAGTTTTCCGCTCTTGAAGCTGTCTTTCTGCACTTTCTCCTCTCAACGGAGTTGCCAGTTCAGCCTCTTTGGGATTGACTTGCAATTCCACCTCCAGTTCTCGAGAACATCTATCTTCTCCGCTTCACCAGCTAAGGATTTTTCTGGGTTTGTTTCGGCACATATACCTTTTTGTGTTGCCTGTTGGCCAGCTGAAGGTTTTGCTACTGCTTGCTTAGGTGGTTTAGACTTTGCAACCTTGTTTTTCAGATGAGCGGTGTTCCCAGCTCTCACTGTACCCTTTTTTCTTTGGGTTTTTGTGGCTGTGGGATACCGACGCTTGGTCAGTGTCAATACTTGTCCTTGTAGTACTGTAAGCTCATCCGCAAGAGATCCCTGTTTTTTGAGTGCGTCTTGCATGTCTCTTCTCAGGGAATTTATCTGTGCACTTTGCTTTCTCTGAGTTTGTGTCAGTGTCTCCTTCATATTCTGGAGCTCTGTAATTTTTGTCGTCAAGGTTGCCGCTGCGTCTATTTTCTCCTTGGTGTACTGACTCAGGGGGATGGAACAGACTCTCTGTCTCTCCAGCTCTTGCTCCAGTTTCGGGGCCTTCTCCCGCTCCCTCTCATACATAGCCACCTGGTTTCGAAGCTCCGCCTCCAACAATGCTCTGGTGACATGCAGCTTGGCCTTTAGCTCCTCATACTGCTCTAGGGGGACACACTGGGTTATCAGACGTTCCTGCAGCGCTTGTACCTCTTTAGCAGCCTGCAGATTTTCTTCCTGCAGAGTTTGATGCTTCTCCTCGGTATTCTGGAGGTTTGTATGCAGACCTTGTAGTTGATTCTGCAGTCGGTGCTCTGCTTCAACATTTTCACCTTCCAGAAGTTTCTTTATTTTTTTTCAACTTGTGGAGCTTTTCATTCTTTCCATTGACGTGGTCTGTCAACTCAGAATTTTCTTCTTTCAGTCTTAAATTGTCTCTTTTTGCAGTCTCTGTAATATTCAGGGCCTCCTTGTAGTCCCCCTTCCATTTACGCACGTCGGCTTTGAGACTCCTGGTCTCCTGGCGTGAGACTTCCATCTCTAGGTTGAGGGTCTGAAGCTCCTTCTGAGAGACTTTAAGATCCATATTAAGACTGAGGATAGTTTTTTGAGAGATGTCCAGTTCCTTAGTGAGACTGTGAAGTTCCATTTTAGAGACTTCCAGTTCTGTGCGACAACTGCTGATCTCTTGGTGTGAGGCATCCAGTGCTGTGCGGAGAGTGTGAACCTCGTTCTGGGATACGTCCACCTCTGTCCGGACACTGTTGACCTTTTGTTGTGAGCCATTCAGTTCTAGACGAAGACTGTGAACCTCTTGCTGAAAGACTGTGATCTCCTTCAGTGCCAACTCATACTTCTGCTTCAGATTAGCAATCATTCTATCGGATTGACTCTGCTTTTCATCCATGGCGGTAATAGTAGTGTTTGCAGTATCTAGCTCAGTCTTGAGATCGTCCAATTCTGTTCTGGCCAAAGAGTACATCAAGGAGCACATTCTTCTGTAGCTCCACGTTATTTTTCAGTAGCTCTGCGTAATCATCTTTCTTCAGTTTCAATTGTTCCCGGAGCAGATCACAGTCACGCCTAGCAATTTTCAGGGCATCCTCAGGGCTGGTCAAGGGATCGTCACTCATTGGTTCCGGCTCCGCTTCCCTGGTATGGTTGGTTGAGGGTTTCTCACTATTAGCACCGGACAGACACTTCTTTGGGGTACACGACTTCTGCCTTGGGCCCTCTGGATATTCGGTCATCCGCGGGACAAATTCTCCATTTTCTCTAGGCTGCAGGGCATCTCGGACCCCCTTTTCCTCCGCGGGATCTGCGGATGTGTCTGTTCCTTCCACAGTAAGTGAATACCCTTTTTTCTTTTTCCGCCTTTTTGTTTTTGACGACTCCGTCCATTAGGGATACTGGGGTCTCCGTCTTTATTTGAAACTTCAGCAGCTTCACTGTATCCGCCATGTTTTCCTTGCTGTTGCATAAGGTGGCGTAAATATTCAGCGATCTGTTGTTCCCGCTATTCCTCCTGACGATCACATTCGTCATCATAGAGAGCGGTCTTTTCAGTTCGTACCGAGTTCAGGCACCCCCACCATTCTTGGGGTGTTTTGTTGGTGTGATTCGGTTTGGGTTCCCCGTAAGAGATGTCTTCCTCCTTATCGGACTGGAAGGGCCACTCTTCCGTGGGGTACGGTTCATTACAGGAACACCGCATCTTGTCTTCCATTTTGGAGCTATCAGGTGTATCCCAAATTGTGGTAGTCCTACAGGTGGGCCTATTTGCTTGTAGAGGTCGCAGCTCTCACAGGCATCTCTGTAGATTTTTTTTTCCCTTGGGTAAGTTTTACAATATTAGCAGTACTGTGCATGCATTCACTCTCATTGTCTGAATAAGGCCTGAAGGGACACTGCTCCATGTGGTGGGGTTCTTTACACCAGGAACACATTTTCTTCCCCCTTTTTTGCAGAGTCTGTATTTGATTTTAGCTGGGCGGCCATTTTAAATTCCCAGAATCAGTACCTTGCATCGGTCACCGTCTGTAAACGTTTCCCTGCTTCAGCACAGTCTTGCATCAATTTTCACACTTTTCTGCATATACTTCATTCACAGCTGTTAGTCCTATGCGGTGTGGCAGCCTTTACTTCCAGAATCAGTACCGCTCATGGGTCACCGTCTGTATTCACTGCTTTAGCGCAATTTAAAAAAAAAGAAGAAAACAAACAAAGCCTAGCTCCTCTGGAGGGCTAACTCACTTCTTGAACCCTAACTACAGCTGGAAGGCAAAGCCCCTTTATCAACAACCATATTACACATTATTGTGATAGGCAAGTAAGATTTACCTGCTTCAGCAGTCTCTCTCTCTCCTCTTGAGATTGGGGCAAAAAGTCCATCTGTGGTTTTGTGGCTTTCTTCAGTGCAGTGTAGATTTCTTGCCTGGATGTGTATCCCTTTAATTCTGGTCTCTGCTGCAGGTGAATCTTTGTTTTTGTTGCTCAGGCTGTTTGCAAGACTGCATGCAGCTAAAAAGCACAAAAAAAAATTCACAGGCAGTCCCCTTTTAACTTCAAGGGCCACCTCTCATCCCATTTCTGACACCATATGTAAGAGGACATGCAGAAGTACGCAATGGAGACTGTTTTAAGGTGAAATTAAAATAAGGCTATATTGTGCCTGTCCCTTTAAACACAGCAAACGTGAAAATTCACAAACGAAATCTGCTCCACTTTGGAGTATATTTACACTTGCAGTCCAGCCCTCTTAACTGCGTGGTTAGCCCAGCGATTCACCAGCCCAAATCACAGAGACATCATTATATATATATAGAGATATAGATAACAGTCTTATATGAAAAGTCTTATCTGTATCTTGTAGTTGTATGGGGGAGGCTTCTCTGTTCTCCTGGTGTCCACACCCTTGTGTAATAAAGCAATGTCAGGATCAAGGTTTAGAATCTTGTCCCCTTTGTCTTGTTGTCAGTTTTCAGCTCAGGACATCTGTTCATGTGCAGTGTTTCCTTGGTCAGCCCCACGTGTGAGACTAAGGAATTCTCTGCTCTTTCTGCTTCCTGGGTCAGCTCAGCTCAAGTGTGAACTCAGGAAGAATCTCCCTTCCTGTCTCAGAGGCAGGCTTTTTCTGATACCTGTAATCAGCCAGGTGGTGTTGGTTAATTGTCTACCAGCAGTTTACCACCACACTGCTGGATTAGAGGCACATTTTTGAACAGGGATAAGTCCCCTGTTACAGACATGTAAAACTGTATTAGTATACACGTTTGGGTGAATATGGATCTGTAATGAAAGTTGCTAATATACATTGACAGCTGCAGTGCAGTTCCACTATACTCCCTATGCAAGAATTTTATGTAGCCCTTTTTCTGAACCCTCCCAAAGGAACTACTGGTCACTGTATAATACCTGCGGCTCCAGGAGATCTGAGCCTCCGCTAGCTGGGAGCCTGGGGTAACACTTACACATTTCTTTAGCGCAGCGCCTCCACTTACCCAGGATCCCCGTGATGTGAGATTCCCCTGGGCAAGAAACATACAACACCTTATGATAACCAATACCTTTTACTTAAGAACATACACACATTTATCAACAATAGAATAACAGGTGTCCCTCTACAGAGGAGACACTAATAACCAAGGCGTCTCACCAAACGCTTCCCCCAACACCGAGTGATCCCACCCAGTGTCCAAAGGATCCCCACCCAATGTCCCGCACTCTTGCAGAGAGAGGATATGGGTGACTGCGCAGTCACTATTAAGCTAAGGGCCCGTTGGTGCACTTGTGGATGTAATAGTACCTGCCGAGCACTCCAGTACTCGGATCAGCAACTGCTTCACAAAGGATCAGTCGCTCGGTGATTCCGTCTGATCCCAAACGGGTTCTTTGCACGAGGACCCCAAGGGCGATCTCACCCTGGATATAGTCTCTGTGGGCCCGACTTGAGCCCGAACCTCTTCACAGGAACCGCAGCGTCCGCTGTGTCCCTATCTATCACTGGCACTACGTGACACGGTCCCTAGCCTAGGGCCTGTCCCTGTAGCACCACAAACTGGGGAGTGAGGACCTATCTGGGACCTAAGGGGTTAATAGCCTGCTCCGCTCCCCTAACCCTTCCCAGTCCTGACTCTAGCTAACACTAACAGCGCCTGCCGCAACGCACTGCAACCTGCTGGATGCGTACAGCAAACGTGCTGCACAAATACTGTACCTTCTTGTCAGGCCTCACAGCACTGCCAGCCGTGACCCTGACAAGACAGCACTCACACACTATCACTAAGGGCCGCATCCCTATCTAGGGCCGTCCCTGCGTACCTACCCACTACCCTAACAGGGATTGGGGCCTGCCTGGGGCTTGG
Source organism: Ascaphus truei (assembly GCF_040206685.1). Classification (NCBI taxonomy): domain Eukaryota; kingdom Metazoa; phylum Chordata; class Amphibia; order Anura; family Ascaphidae; genus Ascaphus; species Ascaphus truei. Next base: position 12,829,308 of record NC_134498.1, read on the forward strand.
GGATCTACCTTACCCGGTGTAGGAGCCACTTGCTCCCTACACCCTGCCTCCCCCTTCCTGCTCCCAGCTCCAACTCCTGTAAGTGACAGAGCCCCTATCCTTAGGCTGTCCCTGGCAACACTTACTCCCCTGGGCGACTCAGAGCTATCTTGGGCCTTGGGGGGCTGGTGGCCTAGTGCAGGGAGTCACTGACTCCTGCACCCTACCTCCTTCCCTTGGCTGCTCCTGGGTCTGACTGACCTGCGTGCTCCAAGCCCGCAAAATGTATCCTTTCTCCCTGCCTGGGAATCCTTGGCCCTTATTGGCCACTATCAGGCACCTGGTGCCTGCCTCGCTAGGCCCTATGGGAATTGTAGTCCCGTGGAACCTGTCTGGGCATTGGGGCCGCGTGCGCACTTGCCCTGCGCTTGGGCGAGTATCCAATGGCCGCCGCAACTCCCTGACTGTCCCTGCGCATGCGCGATCACTCAATGTGTCATGGCGGCCCCCGCTAGCCGGGTGCGCCACCGGTGTAGCCGGTATTTCGGGCTCACTTGTGGGATAGGGGTGGATACGGTCCCAGACCCTTACCCGACCATCCGTGTCATTTATGCGATAGACTGTGAGGCCCGGCATCTGCGATTCGACTTAAAATACCCAGTCCCGCCAACGGTTGTCTAATTTATATTTCCTGGGGATGCCCAGGTGGTGGAGAAGCACGGCATCTCCAGGACGGATTTCTCGGTGTCTGACCTTGTGGTCGTAGCGCCGTTTGTTACCAGCATTCAGATGGGCAGATGTTTTCTCCGCTAATTGATACACTCCTTGTAGGCTGTCTTGTAACCTTTGCACATACTTGAAGTGCGTCCTGTTGGGTACCCCATCGGTAGATACCCTCAGACGTATATCCACCTGTAGCTGTGCTTTGCGCCCGAACATCAAAAAGTAGGGATTGAGGGGCGTGCCGATGACGTCATCCAGGACAGACGGGTAAAGGGAGAGCTCCGGAGACTCATCCAAATAACCTCTGATTTCAGACCTATTTCGCCCGACCAAAAACCCGAAAAAAGCCCCTGACGAATCCCTAAGACCTGGGGGATGTCAAATAAAGGGAAAAATCCCCCGATCCAAGGGGTTGGCAGGTTCTTCACCCCCGCGAAACAGCCTGCTGAGGCGGGGGGAAGACGGCAAGATGGCGCCCAGACTTCAGGCGCACGAGGCAAACAAGGCCTCTCAGACCCGGCAAGTCCCCCCTTCCCCGGACGGAAGGATCACGAAGGAGTATTTGGAGGAACTCCATGCCAAGCTCCAACGATCGCTACAATCTAATATAAAGGAAGCGGTGGCGGAAATTAGACACGACATCCAAGGCCTGCAAGAACATACCACCACGCTGGAGGCCAGACTGAATGAGGCCCTGCAACACCAATCTGAGGCCGATGATGAAATTATACGTCTGGGCCAAGAAATACATACATTACGCGACGGATTGGAAGACCAGGAAAACAGGGATAGCCGCCAGAACCTGAGGATCCGCGGCATCCCTGAGGCGGTACTGCCTACCCACCTACGAGCCTACCTTGTGGATTTCTTCCTCTCCATATGCCCAGACCTCGATCCTCGTGACATGGAAATTGACAGAGCGCATAGAGCTCTGGGCCCACGCTCTGATGACCCCAACCGCCGGCGGGTTGTTATCGTGCGGCTCCATAGCTACTCCACTAAAGACAAACTAATCGGAGCTAGCAGAGAGAGAGACACGATCACGTTCCGAAGCGAACCGCTTCAGGTCTATAATGACCTCTCTAAATTAACTGTGGATCGACGCAAGGCTTTGCGCCCCCTCACATTACTCCTCCGCGAGAAAGGAATAAAGTATAAGTGGGGATTTCCCTTTAAATTGATAATCTCCCACAAGGGTAAATTCCTTACCATACGGCACCCCGAGGATATGGAACATCTGGCAAAAGCCCTGGGCCTTCCCGCGGAACCCTTCCAATCTGCCCACCCAGCTGGTAACCGAACCCGGGACAAAGACGACCAACCTGTCAGAGCCTCGGAGAGGATTGCGGAGCAAAGGCAATCCCGTGACAAGTGAGGGGATTTTCACAGTTACCCACGGTTCCCACCTGGGAGAATATCACCACCCGCCCCGAAAATCCCTCAAAATGGCGCCTGGAGAGACCTTACCTCTCCACGAGGCACCCCTCCGATCCACAGACGAACTGCAACCTTCTTCAGACGCGGTATATTTCCGGTCCAAGCCGCCTCGCCACAGAAACCCGGACGACGGATAACGTACAGTCAACACCGGAACCCAACAAAATGGCGCCTGGAGAGGCGCTACCTCACCGGGGAGCATCCCGTCGAACCCCAGGCGAGCCACGACTGACGTCACCATCGTGCGCGGTACACCTCCGCTACCGTCGGAAGCATCACCTGAGCCCGGAGGTTGAAACCCGTTCAGATCACCAGGAGTCCCGACTGGTCATCACCCGCAGGGTTCCTCATCAATCCCGGTTCCAGATTGCCCGGCGCTCCCCCCCTCGGCCGAGGGGGACTTGTTTGTTTACCTTTCCCACCGGAATACTTGTTCCCTCTCCCCCTCCACGAGAGTTCCAGCAGTGCAGGACTTACCAGACCCACCCACACACATCCAGCGGACAAGCGCCTAAGGACAGGGTCTGTAAAACTGTTGCACCCGCACATTTTCCCTATTAGACTCTCCCCATTGCTCCAAGTTCAGCATTGTTCCCCCCATTAACCCAATGTTGCGTTACCCCCCAATAGAAGGTTCACTAAGAATAGATATAGAACCCTCCCCTCCCCCACCCAGAACCCCCTCCACTCCTACCCCCAACCCCCCCTCCCCCCTTCCCTCCTCCCCCCCTCCCCTCTCCTTCATTCCCTCCCCCAACTCCCATAACCAACCCCCCCCACCCCGCTCCATTCCCCCCTCTCCACCCCCCCCTCCATCCCCCCTCCCCCTCCATCCCCCTCCATCCCCCCCTCCTCCATCCCCCTCCCATCCATCCTCCCCCCCCTCCCCCACCTACCTTGTCGACCCCTCCCCTCCTTCCCCCTCCATCGCCTTCCCCCCCCTCACTAACTAGTGGAACCCCCTCCCATTACCCCTACCAAGGCCCCCCCCTCTCATCGGGTTAAGCAATCAGAGCACGCTTCAACGTAGGAATGTGCCTCCCTCGATTGATGTTCCACCCGGACTCCCAACTCCCTGGCACCTGATAGGACTACCCTAAGTTTAAAGATGTTCCCCCCTTTGATTCAGTATCCCACAAATGTTCAGTATCACAAAAATGTTATTAATGAATAGAGCCTCTGTTCTAACTCTCGGCTATTCAAAGGCTGAGACAAGTTGATTTTCCTGCTAACACATAAAGGAACAACCCATACGGTTCCCATGTAAATAAGTTCAAAGGTTTAACTTAGCCGTGTCAAGCTACCAATCCCATGCTGCATTCCCCTCCCTCACCCCAACACCCCCCTCCCTTCCACCCCCCCTCCCTCCCCTCCTACTCCCACCCCCCCCTTCCCCCTCCCTCTCCCCTCTCCCTCCCCCCCCCACCCCTACCACCAACCCTCCCCCACCCCCCTCCCCGCCAACAACCTTCCCCTTCTCTCTGCTAAAATTGTCTCCAACAACACACGGTGGAGAGATGCAGTACCCAGACTAGCTGCAGGAGGCAGAGGAACCTCCTAAACATTGTAAATCTCAAACACCTAACCTACTGAATGTATCTTGTATATCCTGTACATGATTTGATGTTTATGCCTAAACTCGTCCTTACCTGCCCCAGATCCCATCCCCGACCTCCCCTCCCCACCCCCCCCCCCCCCCGTTTCTATCTCTCCCCCCTCTTCTTCTTTTTTTTCTTTTTCTTTCTTTCCCCCACATCCACCGTAAGGAAAATGGCTCTGCATAAATATCGGTCAATGTATGCTACATGTGAGTTGTATTGGACCAACCATCACACGATGACCCCCCCCTTTATTTCCCCCCCCCCTCCCCCTCCCTCCTCCCCCAAGGATCCCAACTCTCTTGATACAACTCCTACCAACATTATTCCAGCAGGTATCAAGAGTCTACAGCTTTTCCTAAATGTTGTTAATGCCTAATCTGGTTTCAACTGAATATGTACTGTATATTTTACATGCTCTCTGCTGTCCACACCCAATCACAACCTAAAGGGCTCCACCCCTTACACCAGCGGTGCGCAAACTGTGGGGCGCGACCCCCAGGGGGGGCGCGACACTGCCGACGGGGGGCGCGGGGTTTACAGAGGCCCCGCGCGCTTCCCGAAGGCACTTAAATTAAGTGCCGGGGGAGCTGCAGGGCCTCTGTAAACCTAACTTACCGTGGCTCCGGCGGCTTCCTCCCTGCGGCGCCATGGCAACGCGGCGTCAAAATGACGCTGCGAGGTCATGTGACGTCACGTTGCTATGGCAACGTGACGTCATTACGCCGGAGCGCGGGTAAGTTGGGGTTGGGGGGGGCGCGGGAGCGAGGGGACAGCCGTCAGGGGGGCGCAGGGAAAAAAGTTTGCGCCCCCCTGCCTTACACCCTTCCCCCTCGCACCACACCCCCTCCCGTCCTTATCCCCCCCCCTCTCCCCACACACATTGCATAGAAAGCGAATGAAAATGACTACTAAGTGAGAAATGTACGTAAACTGACCCCTCCCCCCCCACCTCTGCCCCCCCTCTCTACCCCCCCTTACCCTCTTCATTTACCCTCCCACTTCCATCCGCCCTTGCCCACTCTCCCCCTTCCTCCCAGATTCCCAAACACACCCACACTCCACTGAATGGATAACTCAAGGATGTCCCTACCGCTCAAACTCCCCCACACGAAGGGAAACAGGGCTTAGGCCGCACAGATCCTATCTGCCCTGCCGGCGATAGGCTCCCTAGAAGCCTCACCAACCAAGACACCCTAGAGAAAGTAGGTTCGGGCGAAACCTTAGACATCCAAGGGTCTCCACCCAGCCCGCCTCTGCTGGAGACCGTTACCGGACCCGCCCCCAAGGGTCTTAAACCACACCAGCCAGTCTTTAGATTAGACCGGTTCAAAACCTTTTAGACCCCATTAAGGTCGACTTTCTTTCCTTCTTCTTCTACCCGCTGTCACTGTCCCAGCGGCCCCCCACCACCCCCCCCATTTTGGCTGTTTATCTCTAGCATTAGACCAACAAAACACACACCGAACCCCCCGCAAGGCAAGAAACCTCCACTACCGAGACTCTTTCCCAACCCCCCCTCCCCAACAAGAGGGGAAACCACTTACAGGCCAACAACAGTTCTAGATAATGTCTCACCAAAAAGCATTAAAAATTGTTTCCCTAAATGTTAAGGGCCTACATAACAATAGGAAGAGGCGTCTGGCCCTTCAGGAACTAAAGAAGTCGGGTGGTGATGTTGTTTTCCTCCAGGAGTCACACTTCACGTCTCAGGAGCCGCCTAAAACATTTCAACATGCGTACCCGTTGAGCTATTTCTCATCATTCAGTAGCAAACGCAGAGGGGTTGCCATTCTGATCCGTCAGGGCACCCCATTTAATCTAACAAAAATTCAGGCAGATCCAGAGGGAAGATTTATTGCAGTTTACGGCTCACTTTCAGGCACGGCAATCGCCCTTATTAACCTATATGCCCCAAACGAGAACCAGACAGAATTCTTAAAAAAAGTTCTGGAAGAAATTGACCCAAAGTACCTATCCTCGCTACTTATCGCAGGTGACCTAAATATGGCTCTCAACCCAAAAGAAGACAAATCGAGCCACCCAGGACGACAACACTCCACTCAGTCACAAAGACTGGGGAAAAAATTCAAAGACATTATGGGGGACTTTTCACTTTTGGACATTTGGAGAACACAACATCAGGGGCAAAGGGATTACACCTTTTACTCGGCACCTCACCAGACCTATTCCCGTATCGACTACTTTCTTGCTACCAAGAACATCCTAGAGGCCACCACAAACTCAGATATCGGCCCTATCACATGGTCAGATCATGCTCCCATCACCATGACCCTATCCATTCCATTTGGGAAATCGATCTCGTATAGCTGGAAACTTAACGACTCCCTACTGAATCACTCTGGGACAGTGTTGGAGCTCAAAAAATCCCTTAGGGAATACTTTAGAATAAACGCAGGCTCTGTCTCGTCTCCAGCAAGCCTGTGGGAAGCCCATAAGGCGACAATCCGAGGAAACCTCATCTCGATTGCCTCCCACCGGAAAAAAACTAAACTCAAATTAACCAAAGAGCTTACTGACAAAATAATCAGCTTAGAGCAGCAGCACAAAAATAACCCCTCCCGGAGAATCTATAAACAGCTGACAACTGCTAGAAGCGATTTAAGAATAATCCAATTGGAAAGCGTAGAAAAAGCTCTCAAATGGACGGGTCAGAGGTATTATGATAAAGGGAAATAGGCCGATAGACTTCTTGCTAGCAAGTTACGAGGAATACAAAAAAGATCACAAATAACGGCGATCCGGAACGGCTCTGGTGAGCTTCTATACAACGAAAAAAAATAGCAGAGGAATTTATCAAATTTTATACCAAATTATATAACCTGAGGGCCCACTCTGCTAACCCAGGCTTAACGGAACTGTCAGCAGCCACTGACTACCTAGCCGACTGCGATCTCCCCTCGCTATCAGAGGAGGAAAATATTATCTTAAACGCAAAAATAACGGCAGAAGAACTAGAAACGGCCGTCAAGGCATCAAAAATCTCCAAAACGCCGGGCCCTGATGGTTTCACAAATGCCTATTATAAGAAATGTCTCCCCATCCTGTCCACTCACCTATTGATCTTGTTCAACTCATTCCTAGAAGGGAGTCCTATCCCATCTTCAATGTCGTCCGCCAATCTGGCCATAATACTCAAAGAAGGGAAGGACCCCACCCAATGCGGAAGTTATAGACCAATCTCACTGTTGAACAATGATCTAAAACTATATAGTAAAATTTTGGCGAACAGACTTAATCCTATTCTCCCGAGACTAATACACATGGATCAGGTCGGGTTTGTCCTGGGCCGTCAGGCCTCAGACAATACCCGTAAAATCATTAATTTAGTTGACCATGCCCACCTTTCAGACTCAAAGGCGATGTTACTAAGCCTAGACGCAGAGAAGGCATTTGACAGAATTGACTGGCTATTTTTAGACCAAACACTGATAAAATTTGGGTTCAGAGACTCGTTCCTGAAGGGTGTCCAAGCGCTATATCAAAACCCGTCTGCCTCAGTAAGACTATCAGGTGGAGGCCCCGAACGATTCCAAATCAGAAATGGAACCCGACAAGGTTGCCCCCTCTCCCCTCTCCTTTTCACCCTCATGATCGAACCACTGGCGACTAAAATAAGACAAAACCCGAACATCCAGGGTATTCCCATCGATAAAGAACAATACAAAATTTCCCTATTCGCTGATGATATCATTCTAACTCTGACTAAGCCCCTAACTTCCCTCCCCAACCTTCAGAAGGAACTGACGGAGTTTGGAAAGGTATCAGGATATAAAATAAACAGCGACAAATCAGAGGCCCTAAATCTTAGCCTCCCAGATCCCGTAGTCAAACTCCTTAAACTAAATTTTAGCTATAGATGGTGCCCTTCATACATTAAATATCTGGGAATTAATGTGTCAAGGCACTACCGGGATTTATACCGGGATAACTACCCGAAGTTATGGGACAAGATCAAAAAGGATCTAGATCAGTGGGAAGGTTACCAGATCTCGTGGTTCGGGAGGATGATCTCCGCTAAGATGAATATACTCCCAAGAATGTTATACTTTTTTCAGACACTCCCGATCCACGTTCCGGCCACTGATCTAAAATACATACAGAACAGATTGCTCCACTTCATTTGGCAAGAGGCCCAGAGTCGCCAGATCGGTCCTGATGGCTACAAGATCCAGAGGAGGGTTGGGAGTACCAGACCTATATAAATACTACTTAGCCGCACAGCTCAAGCAGGTAGTAATGTGGAACTCAGACCCGACCCGTTGTTGCTGGGTAAAAATAGACCAAAGTTCCCAGCAAGGGAGAGGATCCCGTCTAGAGATGGGGGCAATACCCAAACAATTATTGCCCAGCAGATCTCCGGGCCTACTACCATGGTTGAGAGGAGGAAGGGAAAGAGAGGTGTTAGGGGCGGTGGGAGCAAAAGAACTAAGGGAATAAACCAGCTCATGGATAGTGATAGTGATATCACAGAGGAGATGCTAAAAAACAATGGGATCTATAACCTATCTAGGTTTAAACTTACAAGATCCCAACTGAGTGTCCTCCAAAAAGGGTTATCCTTTTCACCTATAAACAGGCCCAATGAGTTTAACCTATACGTAGATTTGCAGAAATTTGTCAGGAAACTGACTCTTAAAAGGCATTATGCCAAATTTCAGACAAATAGTGATATGAGGATGGAGGGACTGAGAGATGAGTCTAGGTTAAACGAGGGAGGTATAGTTGCCGACCAAGAATTAACCCCATCACTTAGGAGGAACACACTTAATGATTGGAACAACGAAAGTGAATGGATTGATTTATTTGAAATCAATGACAATCAAAATAATATCAGTGGTACATCTCCTAACTATATCAATCCCCATCCATCCAACAAGGATGTCTCATTTGAAATTGAAAATACCTACCAAAATCTGCTAAGTCTATATGAGGAAAGTGACCTGGGAAAAAACACTGTACACACAGGTTTAAAACCTAAATCTGTTTTTTATCCCCATGAATCAAAAGGGCCATACATAGAACTGTTTGGCAAATTAGTAGAACAGGATATTCGAACATTATGTAAAAATAATCGATACTATATGGCCAATGATAACCTTACCCGTAATGAAAGAGAAGCTATAAAAAGTCTAAACGAAAATAGGCAACTAATTATACGCCAAGCAGATAAAGGGGGTGGTACAGTGTTACAAAATCGCGAAGACTATATAGGTGAAGCTTATAGACTCCTTAATGACAAAATATCATATCAGAAACTAGGGACAGATCCAACAAATGAATATTTGGGATATGTAGAAAGATTTCTAAGGGATGCTAAAGAGAGAGGCATTCTAAGTCCCCGAGAATTCCAATATGTCTATAATAGCCATCCACGAGTACCTATACTATATCATACCCCAAAAATCCATAAAACATTGAACAACCCCCCTGGACGGCCTATCATATCGGGTATAAATTCCCTAACTGCCAACCTGTCCAAATATGTAGATACCTTCTTGGCACCAATCACTATGGCCCTCCCATCCTACATTAAAGACAGTATGGCAGTCTTAAATGCAATGGACAAGATCCAGTGGGAAGATCATTTTATTTGGGCAACACTAGATGTAAGTTCCCTATATACATGCATTGAACATGGTTTGGGGACCAGGGCGGTGTCTCATTTTTTGTACCAACAAAACACGCTCTCATGCATGCAACAGGAGTTTATTGTAGATAGCATCTTGTTCATTCTACAGCATAACTATTTCCTGTTTGAGGGTGAATATTTTATCCAAATAAATGGAACAGCTATGGGTACCCGTTTTGCCCCCAACTATGCGGGGCTGTTTATGGGTAAATGGGAAGAAGATTTCGTGTGGATTAAGAATGAGTTTCGCCAATATTTGGTCTATTACGGTAGGTATATAGACGACATTCTAATTATCTGGTCTGGAACTAAAGATTTACTAGATAAATTTATTGCATTCCTAAATATAAATGATAGAAATATTGTACTAAGTGGAGATATTAACTCTGTAGAAATTAACTTTCTGGACCTTAACCTAAAAGCAGTAGACAACCGTATAGTTACCAAAACCTATTTTAAGAAGGTGGATGCGAATTCCTATCTAGACTTTAGTAGTAATCACTCTGCAAACTGGCTTAATAACATACCATATGGGCAATTTTTGCGGGTAAAACGAAATTGTTCAGAACCTAAGGATTTCAATGAACAATCTAATATTTTACGACAGCGCTTTATAGAAAAAGGTTATAATAAAGATCTAATACAGAAATCCTTTATCAAAAGTGAAAATAGACCCAGAAACACATTACTAGCACCGAAAAGAAAAGTGAAATCTGATAGTAATGACACAACACCTATGTTTATAACAGACTTTTGTAAACAGGAATCCAAAATTAGACACTTGGTGAATAAACATTGGGAGGTCTTACAAATGGATCCCATCTTAGGCAAAAAACTAAAAGACAAACCAAAGGTTATCTTTAGGAAGGCACAAAATTTGAAAAATATTTTGGCACCTAGTTTTCTAAAGGGATCTAAAGTTTTAAAGCAAACACACTTTTTGAATAAACCATTGGGTAATTTCAAATGTGGGAAATGCGTAATGTGCCCATACTGTACATGTCTACCGAGAAGGTCTTTGTGAATCAACAAACAGGGTCAGAATACAGAATTAAAAATTTTATTACATGCCAAACAAATTTTATAGTTTACATTATCACATGCCCATGCAACAAATGTTACGTTGGAAAAACTATAAGACCACTTAAAGTACGAATTGGTGAACATGTTAACGGTATTAGAAACGCCAAACGTAATGTGGAAAATGGCAAAAAAGTACATAATTTGTCCCTGCACTTCTTACATTACCACAATGGGTTACCGGAAGGTCTAAGATTTAGAGGTTTAGAGATAGTCCAAAAAGATATTAGAAAAGGGAATAGAGATCAAAAGTTACTCCAACGCGAACAATTTTGGATATATACACTTAAAAGCAAAATGCCTGATGGTCTGAATGAAATGATAGAGTTAAATCCCTTCCTTAGATAGCTATATGGATTCTAATTGTATAACAAGAAAAATATGAGTTTTAGATTTAACAGTTTTTAAATTCTAGTCGGTATATATTTATATATATATTTTAATTAATTTTTAAATAGGAAAAAGAGGATACAGATATTTATATATTTTTTATATATTAACTATTAATTTTTCAATAAGGGATCTGCAACTAGATTAAGTTTGACTAGAGTAGGCAAGTCCAATATGCAGACTAGCAGGAGAATGATCTAAGGATCTAAGTACTAGTTAGGTAGTATTTTAAGGAACTTTTACAGTAATTTGAAAGAAATGTTTTAGAAAAAATTATTTTTCTTTTAAGATGGGTGAGACAGGTTTTAAATTTAATGTATAAGATAATAGTGAACTGTTTTTATGTATGTCATGTTGAAAGTAATTGTTTAATCACAGGATCATTAATTATTCATTGTAACAAGTATGCACATGTGTAAGAGATTTAGCATGATTAGGGGAGGGGTGGCCTATATAAGGCAGCCCCCAGAGAGGTATACTACCTCCTGACGAAGCGCAAGATCGCGCGAAACGCGTTGAGGGGTTGCATAGAATATAGGGTACACACTCGGTCTTGGAGAGTGGTACCGGTAGCCCATAGGGTTTCATTCATTTTGAATATCCAGCCAGAGCCAGCACTTCCCAAATAGCGATCTCGCGAGAGAGCCTAGCCTTGGACTTCCTCTTCCGGGTTGTAGCAGGGTAATGACTCGCAGTAAGGCACTGCCGAGGGAGGCAGTGTTAGTGAGGACTGGCTTGGGAACCCCACGGGCGATGCAGCTTTACTGATTGTAAGTTTTAGATGTTATTTTACCCAATAAAGTGATTTTGTCTAATACCACCTTTTTCTCTCTGCGCTCCAACCCCCCCTTTTTTATTACTTGGGTAAAAATAGAGACTCAATATGCCAAGATGCCTTCTCTTCAAGCCTGCCTCTGGAGCCTGGACAGAGGAGATGGGCACATACACAATCTTAAACTACAGGCCTCACGACACACGTGGGACGTCTGGATAAGATGCAAATATAAATATGACCTCTCCTCAACAAGCTCTCAATTGACCCCTATCTTTAACAATCCGAAATTCCCCCCAGGATGTGGATCTAAACTGTTCGTCCATTTTAACACACGGGGTATAGAGACGATTGCTGATCTACTGAGCCTAGGGAAGCTCCTGAGCTATCAAGAACTGAGGACCAAATATAAAATTAGAGAATTGGACACATTCAAATACCTCCAAATCAGAAACTTTGTACGGACTACATGTCCTCTCCCAGAATACCCCACTCTCACTAGGTTTGAACACCTCTGCGAGGTTAAGACTCACCAGAAGGGTCTAATCTCGGAAATATATAGTGCACTAGAGCACTCAACGACCCCCACACAGCATGACTACATGCTCAGATGGGCAGCAGACCTGAGTATGAATATAGAAAGAGAGACTTGGGAAGAAATCTGGCAGGCAGCCTCAGAAACTTCCCTATGTACTACAATTAAGGAAAACATCTATAAGATCATGTTTGGCTGGTATCTTACCCCAGCACGATTAAACCAGATCTACCCTCTGGCATCAGACCTATGCTGGAGAGGCTGTGGTAATAGAGGGGACATGGCCCACATCTGGTGGTCCTGTCCAGAAATTGTGAAATACTGGGCCAAGGTCCAAATTTTGATAAAAGAGGTCACCGACCTAGAAATACCTATTGAACCACTGACCTAACTGTTGGCCGCACCAATGACCGACATTGTCCGACCAACCAGGAAATTAATATCCTTCATTCTCACTGCGGCAAGATGCTGTATTGCGGCCTCCTGGAGGAAAACAACTACGCCAGCACCGAATACAATAAAAAAAAGAATCAGTGATGTGATGATCATGGAAAGGCTTACCGCCACCGTTAGACAAAAAAATCCCGCCTTTGAGGATATCTGGGAACCTTGGATTCTCCTCAATAGAGAGCGTCAATCAGCTCCGGCGAGACAGAGATCCATCCCTTCCCCATAAGGGACTAAAAACTGCCTCTGGCAGAGAATCCTCAACAGCCAGATGGGACACCCACCCCCGTATCCCCCCCTTCCCCTCCCTCACACCCCCCCTTCTGCCTTCCCTCTCCGAAGGCACTCCCCCTTTTCTCTGACAACTCAGGTTGCCACTCTGTTTCCCCCAAAAAAACAGTGATGTTTCAAAATGTTAGGCTATGATATTTGCTGTACCTGTTGTAATGTCTAAATGCCTAATAAAAACATTGGAGAAAAAAAAAAAAAAGTAGGGAGTGAACCCTGTGGAGCCACGGCGGCTGCAGTTGTAGGCATGCACCAAGGATTCCACGTGTTTACTCCACTCGCTCTTCTGAGAGCCCTTCAGGCATACCAAGCATGTCGAGGAGAGTCCGGTTGAACTTCTCTGGCAGAGCATCACCCTCAGGATGGTAAGGAGTCGTTCAGGACTTGGTGATATTTAACAGTTAAAGCAATTCCTTGATGAGGTTACTTTTGAAGTCCCGGCCTTGATCGGAAGGAAGGCGGTTGGACAGGCCATAATGTACGAAGTACCTTTCCCACAGTATCTTTGCCACCGTGATGGCCTTCTGGTCTTTGGTGGGGAAGGCTTGTGCATATCGCGTGTAATGGTCCGTGATGACCAACACGTTACAGACACCTCGGGAATCAGGCTCGATGCACAGGAAATCCATATACACCAAGTCCATGGGGCCCAAGCCCTTCAAGTGAGCCATTGGTGCGGCTCGGGTAGGAAGCGCCTTGTGCTGGATACACCTTGAGCACCGACGACAGTGTCGTTCCACTGACTCGAACATCTTTGGCCAAAAGAATCGGTCTCGGACCAACCCAAAGGTCTTCTCCACGCCGAGATGATCATGCTCATCTGCAAGGCTTTTAGAACCACATGTTGTAGGTTCCTAGGCAAAACCAATTGCCTTCTATCCGGGTGGTTGTGATACTGTACCACCCGATAGAGTAGTCAGTTATCCATTTCAAATGTGTCTGCTTCGTGCATAAGTATAGCGACCATGTCACTGGGTGCACGCTTCAGAAGTTCAGGCTTGTTCCTCTGGACAGCCTGGCAAATAATGCCCGTCACAGGGTCCTGACTCTGGTATTCTACCATGTCTTTCCATCTAATGATCTTATCATGAGTGATATTCATCCCTTCAGGGTGTCAGGAATCCACTCCTGGGTTTAGCTGGAGCCCATCCATCCGTAGCTTTGCAGGTTCCCGACAAACTATTTCCTGCTTCTGCAATCACCTGCCTCCTGCTGCCTCCTGTGCAGCTCTGGCTGGATTCGCCTCCTGTGCTATTTAGTTCCTGCCCCGCCCTCAGGAAGTTGCTGGACATAGACTTTGCAATCCATCTTGCAAGTAACTGTGCTTGTCACAGACTCCCTGTTTGGCCTGCTAGGCCTCCTTGTGCCTTGTATCCTACTCCCAGTCTTCTGCTTCCCAAGGCCTTCTTGCATAGCAGCCCCGGCGCTGCTTCCCTTGTTCCTGGCAGTCTTCGCCGCCGCGCTGTAGCGGCTACGCTGGTTTCCCCAGTGTTTCCTGTGGCGTGTCTGCACCCCTGGTTCCTGTGGCCATCCTGTCGGCAGTTCCTGTTGCCAGTGACCTACCAGTGGTCTCCACCACTCTCGGCTGTACCCGACTAGGGGGTGCCATTTTGTGCTGAAGCACTGGATTCCCAGTTCCTGTTGTCTGCTCCCCTGGTTCCTGTGAACTGCCTGTCTGCAGTTTCTGTTCCCAGTGGTCTCCACCACTCTCGGCTGTACCCGGCTAGGGGGTGCCGTTTTGTGCTGAAGCACTGGATTCCCAGTTCCTGTTCCTATCCCAGAAGCCCTGCTGTCTTCGCTGAAGAAGCATTGTTGTTTTCCCTGATGACGACCTCGGCTCGTATCCTCGACCACCGCTCCTGTGCCACCTGCCTTGACCCCTGCCGGTATAACGTTAACTCTGTTCTCTCCAACCCTGAACCTGGCCTATTTGACGATGATTTCCGCACTCCGAACCAGTCTGCGCGGTCTAAGGTTGGTGCTTATACATCCCCACCTCAGCCCTGCGGTCTGGTACCAGTTTGTGGCAAGCACGTACGTTACACAGGGTCACAATATGCAGGGGGATGGCTTTGGAGTGGCACCCTAAGGAGTCCGGGACCCTTAACTCTGAGAAGGCCACTCTATCTTCTATGATCAGCACGGTATGGCACATGGCTCGCATCCCTGGTCCAGGGATCTCCTCCCAGAGGTCATCTTCGGGAGTGGTGTTCAGGCCTGGTCTTCAGGATTGAGCATCCGCTCCAATATTCATTGGCCCCAGTTTATATTTCAGGGTAAATTTGTGGTTTGATAAGGCCGCCAACTATCGATGGCCGGTAGCATCCAACTTGGTGGTGGTCAATATGTAAGTGAGCGGATTGTTATCCGTCCTTACTTCAAAAGTGATGCCATAGAGGTAATCATGGAGTTTATCCACGATTGCCCATTTGAGAGCAAGGAACTCCAGCTTGTGTACCGGATAGTTCTGCTCGCTGGGAGTCAGACTAAGGCTGACGTAGGCTACTGGTCTGAGTCTCTCCGGGTATTTCTGGTGCAAGACAGCACCCAAGCCGTTGAGACTTGAGTCTACATGGAGAATGTAGGCTGTTCTGGGTCGGCATAAGTGAGTACAGGTGCTTCTCTAAGGATTTTCTTCAGACCCAGAAAGGCCTGCTCACATTCAGCCGTCCATTTGTCATTGCACGGCTGTCTGGCAGAGGTGGCCTTTCGCCCTGTGTCCTCGGGGTAATTTTAAGGAGATTGTTGAGGCTTGGCTTTCCTCGAATACTCCTCCACAAAGCGGTGATAACCACAGAAGCAGAGGAAAGAACGCAGCTCCATGTCGTTCTCAGGCCAGGGCCAATTCACCACTGCTTCCACTTTAGTTGGATCAGTGGCGATCCCATCAGCGGACACAACGTGTCCCACGTAGGTCACCGAAGTGTGGCAGAACCGGCACTTGTCGAGTGACAGTTTCAGGCCTTCTTGTCCCAGACAGTCCAGCACTTTGAGCAGCCATTCATGTTCCTCTAAGGTTTACCAAAAACAATAATATCATCCAGGTAGACCAAGCGTTCCCGAGGATTCATGTTACCAATGGTTTTCTCCATGAGACGTTGGAATGTGGCTGGAGCTCCACATATGCCTTGGCGCATGAGCGTGTCATATTCTCTAGCCTGCTGTATCCATGCTTGGCCACCGGGACTGCTACCACTCTCAATGTCTTGTTCTAGCCTGCAGTACCTATACTTGTCCACCGGGATTGCTGCTGCTAAACTAAATCGATGAGAGCAAAGGAGCACTGCTGGTAAGAGAATCCACAAGAAAAAATCCTATAGAAAAAATAAAGGGCACAACTCCAAGACTAAAACTGAGGGTAAAACTGAGGGTAATTTATTCCATGAATACACAGGGACAGAGACACAGCCCATGTGGGCTGTGTCTCTGTCCCTGTGTATTCATGGAATAAATTACCCTCAGTTTTAGTCTTGGAGTTGTGCCCTTTATTTTTTCTATAGGATTTTTTCTTGTGGATTCTCTTACCAGCAGTGCTCCTTTGCTCTCATCGATTTTGTTATATATCTTACCAGGATTGCACGCAAGTGGAACTACCCTACAGATGATCTCTGGACTTCAATGTACCCCTGTGGTCAGGTAATGGCAATAGCCCTTATATTCTTACCTTGGACCCTATATGGGGAAGTGTGTTTATTAAGTGGGGTGTAGAATGGGACCATATCTGCGGCAGTCTGGCTGACTGACCGCTAGGTCCTTTATTTTTGCCCCCCCCCCCCTTAATTCTTTATTACATACATGAGGATATGGATTCATGATAAGTTCCCATCTACCTTTATGTCTACAGTATTTCTGTGAGTCTAAACACTTATATTGAGCGTCAGTCTCTACATCAATATACAATGCTGCTAAACAAAGGAACATTCCAGACCCTGATACCCGACACCTCAGCACCTGTGCTCTACCTCTCAGCCTGCATATATAAACCTCCCTTTCCTGTTCCTCCCTTGCCTGTTTATACTGGTTCTTAGCTCCTGCAAGGTTCCTGTGTTTACTGCTGTGCTAGCTATTGCTATCATCCTGTTCCAGTCTCCTAGTTGCCGACCTCTGCTTGTAACCCCTACTACGCTCCCTGCTGTTCCTGCCACTGGGATCCACTTCAGCCGAAGTCCAATCCTTGACAGAATAAACCTGCCCTACCATGGATTCCGCCAGAACAGACCTGGCCCAGGCTCGGACACTGCAGGACTTATAACGTATCATGGTTGGTTTCCAAGAACAACAGGGACACCTTATCAAACGTCTTGGTCACTTGGAAGAACAGGAGACCCTCCGGGTAGAACGTGATGCCCGCTGGGAAGAATGTGTCGTCCGCGCGGAAGGATGTGCCCTCTGCTCAGAGGAACAAGCTGCCGCCGCAGAAGATGAAAACCGTGAACTACGTGCAGCCTTAATCACCGCATCTGTTCAAAAGACTGTGACTGTGCAAACCACGCCCCGTGTAACCCTTCTGGAAAAATTTGGAGGAAAAAAACTATTTTTTCGGGATTTCCTTAATCAATGCAGACATGTGTTCAAGCTTCAGCCTACCATCTATAATACCAATGAAGCCAAGGTTGGACTGATCATAACCATGCTCAAGGATGAGGCCCTTGCTTGGGTCTCCCCTATGTTAGAACAGGATAGCCCACTACTAAGGGACCTGGAGGAGTGCATCGAAGCCATGAGTCTTATTTTTGATGACCCAAATCGTAGTGCAACGGCTGAGGCAACTCTGAACAATCTTCGTCAAGGAAGACGCTCGGAAGCTGAGTACGCTGCTGAATTCCGCAGATGGGTTAACGATACTGAGTGGAATGAGGCCGCGCAGAAATATAATTTTCAGCAGGGTCTCTCGGAGCAAGTTAAAGATGAACTAGCCCGGGTGGAGCCCCCAGAGAGATTTCAGAACTTTGTCCGTTTATGCATCCAAATTGATCGCAGGCTTACGGAAAGACGATTGGAGAGACAGGGGTTCATGCCAAGCAACCCCGGGTTTAGAGATGTCAGTACCCTAAGACGTTCCAGGAAGACTGAGGACTAGCCGATGCAAGTAAATACACTGCATGGACCCATCTCAACCGGGGAAAGGAATAGACGCCGAACAGAAGATCTCTGTTTATATTGCGGAAACGTTGGACACTATCTCGCTGATTGCCCAAACAAGTCCAGGCGGTCTTATTTCCAGAGCCCTAGGAGAAATCAGCTGCACGCTATTTCAAAAACTGTTCTCTCTGCTTCTCAAAGGAAAGATAACCTTCCTTCGCTACACCCTCACCTCCTGGTTCCTATCATAATCGAGGAAGGAACACATCGTTTTTCAACCACAATAATGGTCGACTCAGGGGCAGCAGGGAATTTTATGGACATAGAATTCGCCAAGAACAATTCGATATCATTTGTAGCCATGGAATTGCCAGAAAGGATGGAAGTCATTGACGGTTCTCCCTTGAGCTCTGGACCTGTTACCCATGAAACAAGTAACTTAACACTAATCATGGAGCCCAATCACCAGGAGAAGATTTCATTTGGTCTCATTCCATCACCTTTGTTTCCAGTGATTCTGGGAATTCCATGGCTCATAATCCATAACCCACTAATTGACTGGAAGACAAAGACCCTCACGTTTCCCTCGGAGCACTGTCAGCTAGCATGTCTACCTAAAACTCCTATACCAGAGTGTGTAGGAATACATAAGATTTCCTCGTCTCAAGAAAATCTTCTGCCGGCTCCATACTTTAGATGTGTGTGACAAGAAGAATGCGGATACGCTTCCCACACATCGCTCTTATGACTGTCCCATTGAATTATTACTGGGTGCTGCCATTCCGTTTGGAAGAATCTATTCCCTCTCAGTACCGGAATTGAAGGTCCTCAATGACTACCTACAGGAGAACCTGTCAAAGGGTTTTATCCGACCCTCTACTTCTCCAGCAGGCGCTGCGCTCTTCTTCGTGGGAAAGAAAGACGGTTCTCTATGCCCCTGCATTGACTATCGGGAACTAAATAAGATCACGGTGAAGAACAGGTACCCATTACCTCTGATTCCTGAACTATTGGAAAGAATTCGGTCAGCCAAAATCTTTACCAAATTAGATCTCAGAGGAGCGTATAATTTGGTCCGCATTCGACCCGGTGACGAATGGAAAACAGCCTTCCGAACCCGTTATGGGCACTATGAATATCTGGTGATGCCTTTTGGACTCTGTAATGCCCCTGCTACCTTCCAGCATTTAATCAATGATTTCCTCCGAGAGTTATTGGACCAATTCGTAGTGGCATACCTGGATGACATCCTAGTCTTCTCAGATAACATCATGGATCACCAGAGACATGTCCGAATTGTCCTTGAGCGTCTCCGTAAGTACAAATTGTACATCAAGTTAGAAAAATGCGAATTCGAA
The DNA here is from genome assembly GCF_040206685.1 of Ascaphus truei. Classification (NCBI taxonomy): domain Eukaryota; kingdom Metazoa; phylum Chordata; class Amphibia; order Anura; family Ascaphidae; genus Ascaphus; species Ascaphus truei. Next base: position 12,848,650 of record NC_134498.1, read on the forward strand.
AAGACCAGCATGCAATTTCTCGGTTACATCATCTCTCCCGAGGGTTTGAGTATGGACCAAGGCAAGATTCAAGCCATGGTGGAATGGCCAATCCCTTGAAATGAAAAGGACATTCAGAGATTTGTGGGCTTTGCCAATTTCTTTAGACGTTTTATTAAAAATTTCTCTGGCAATATTGCCCCAATCACCCGACTCACACGGAAAGAATTCCCCTTCAAATGGTCTCCTAAAACGGATGCGGCATTCGAACAATTGAAGTCCCTCTTCACATCTGCCCCTATCCTCATCCATCCAAATCCAGAATTACCATTCATATTGGAAGTGGATGCATCCGACTCCGCTGTTGGTGCCATTCTGTCACAAAGAATTGGACCCAAGATGCTCCTTCATCCATGTGCCTTTTATTCATACCAAATGTCAACAGCTGAACGAAATTATGACATCGGAAACAAAGAACTCTTGGCTATAAAAGCTGCATTCTCTGAGTGAAGACATCTACTGGAGGGGGCCAATCACCCAATTACGGTCTTTACGGATCACAGGAACTTAGAATTCATTCGATCCGCAAATAGACTGTCTGCGCGACAATCCAGGTGGGCTCTCTTCTTTGCAAGATTTCAGTTCCACATCTCATACCGCCCTGGCTCCAAGAATGGGAAAGCCGATGCCTTGTCACTGTTATTGCCTAATCCTAGTTCAGACAAAGAGCAAGAAGAAACTATTCTTCCAAAAAGAAATTTTCTGGGCGTCACATTCTCCGCTGATCTCCTCACGCGAATAAAGGGAGTCTACTCAAATGACTCTTTTCTTAAAAACCCTCCTCCGGAAGCAGAACTATTTCTATGTGATGGTCTCTGGAACTGTAAGGATCGTCTGTTCGTCCCTAAGGAGGTAAGATTAGAGGTGCTCCAATTAATGCACGACTCCCGACCCGCTGGTCACCCAGGTGTCCACAAGACACAGGAACTGTTGTCTCGCTCTTTTTGGTGGCCTAAATTAGCACAAGATGTTAAAAACTATGTCCTCTCCTGTGAGACTTGTGCTAGGACCAAGACCCGTCGAGCATCCCTTGTGGGTTTGCTGCAGTCTCTTCCGGTTCCAACTCATCCTTGGGGGTCCATATCAATGGATTTTATTGTTGACCTGCCCAGATCAAGTGGACATAATACCATCCTGGTAGTAGTGGATCGACTTACAAAGATGGCTCACTTCATTGCAGCATAGAATCTTCCTTCTGCAGACCAGACAGCCAAGTTGATTGTGAAAGAGGTGTTTCGGCTTCACGGGGCTCCTGATGAGATCATATCCGATAGAGGGATACAATTCACTTCAAAATTTTGGAGGACCTTCTGTTCCTCTCTAGGAATTCGTTTAAATTTATCGTCTGGCTATCATCCACAATCCAATGGTCAGACAGAAAGGACCAATCAGACTTTGGAACAATACTTACAATGTTTTGTTTGTCATCTCCAGGATGACTGGATTGATTTCCTACCATTAGCTGAGTTTTCATAAAACAACTCACATCATTCATCGACTCAGAAGAGTCCTTTTTTTCTCAAATTATGGATTTCATCCAACCTTTATTCCTCGTTTTCCATCTTCGGGCCCCATTCCGGCAGTTACAGAGAAACTGGAGATTCTGCGAGACATCCAGGAGACCCTCAAAGAGACACTTCGTGAGACTCAAGTAAAGTACAAAAGAGCAGCAGACCAACACCGCAGACCCTCCCCAGAATTTCAAGTCGGGGATAAAGTCTGGCTTTCTACAAGAAATCTACGTTTAAAGGTTCCAACCATTAAATTGGGCCAAAAATACATCGGGCCATTTCGCATCTCAGCACTAATAAATCCAGTGTCCTTCAGATTAGAGCTTCCTGAGACCATCAAAATACACCCTGTGTTTCATTCTTCTCTGCTGAAACCTTTCCATGAGAATCCGTTTCCTGGACGGAGACTTCCTCCCCCTGAACCCGTCCTCGTGGATAATGAAGAGGAATTCATTGTGGAGAGAATTTTGTATTCCAGGTTACACTGAGGGAAACTACAGTACCTGGTTCACTGGGGGGGCTATGGCCCAGAGGAGAGGTCTTGGGAACCCAAAGATTTTGTACATGCTCAGCGACTAGTCAAAGCTTTCCACCGGAGATATCCAGACAAGCCTAGCAAGGATCGTCCGGAGAACGCTCTTGGGAGGGGGGAGTAATGTCATATTCTCTAGCCTGCTGTACCCATGCATGGCCACCGGGACTGCTGCCACTCTCAATGTCTTGTTCTAGCCTGCAGTACCTATACTTGTCCACCAGGATTGCTGCTGCTAAACTAAGGAACATTCCAGACCCTGATACCTGACACCTCTGCACCTGTGCTCCACCTCTCAGCCTGCATATATAGACCTCCCTTTCCTGTTCCTCATTTGCCTGTATATACTGGTTCTTAGTTCCTGCAAGGTTCCTGTGTTTACTGCTGTGCTAGCTATTGCTATCATCCTGTTCCAGTCTCCTCGTTGCCGACCTCTGCTTGTGACCCCTACTACGCTCCCTGCTGTTCCTGCCACTGGGATCCACTTCAGCCGAAGTCCAATCCTTGACAGCGCGTAAATTGATAGAAGCTCAGGGGACAGGCAAAGGCAGTCTTCTCCTGATCTTCTGCACTCATCGGTACCTGGTCGTACCCAGATCGCAAGTCCAAGATAGTGAACCATTGACTCCCCGTCAGGGAGTTCAGAATCTCATCGATGCGGGGAAGAATGTACTGATCGTGTACCATGTGATTGTTCAGTGACCGGTAATTGACACACAATCTTACCCACCCATTCTTCTTCCTCACCACCACGATGGGCGAGGCGTAGGGACTCCGGGATTCGGTCACAATCCCCGCTGTCTCCATCTCTTACCTCGTCCCTTACCTCATCCACATCCCGAGGGGCGATGCGACGAGAACGCTCTCAGAAGGGGGTGGTGTCACTGAGACGAATGGTGTGTTGGGCGTTTCGGCTGCAGCCCACATCCATCTCACTTGTGGAGAATACAGCCCGACATTCTTCTAACTTGGCCGTGCGTCGGTTTTTCCATTCAGCCGGTAAATCTGAATCTCCAAAGTTGAACACCAGCCCAGCTGGTGGCTCTGACACCGCAGCGGTATTCACTTGGGGCATATCCTCCACGGGAGTAAAAGGATATATTCGCCCCCAATTTTCAGCCTTGGTCGAAGGCCATGGGGTAGGGCGAGATATTTTGGACGAATACTTTGATTTTTCCAGAAATCCTGGAGGTCCATTCCCGCACTTCAGGTATCAGTTTGTAGCCTCTCTGGGCATCCTCCTCGGGAGTACTCTCCAGGGAGAAGAGGTGGTCGGCATCATCCTGGTTGGGGTAGCAGCACAATGAGACAATACGCTTCACTCCCTGGTGAAATCTTTGTTAACCCGGGTTGTAAGTTGAAGAGGTCTCCATACCGGTCTTGGGCAGATATCTTGCTACATTCTTCCAGGAGGAGGGGATGGATTGTTAAAGGATCCAGGGGTAGCTCGCCAGCTTCTCGCAGGTAGGCCCGAATCACGGCCTGCACTACGTCAGTTTTGGTTCCTTTTATTACCGGCGCTCTGGGGTGCTCGTGAGGCCCGGGGCATATCAGTGCCTCCACCACCATAATATGCAATTTTCCAGTATTCAACTGGGTACCTCCATCCGAACCTTCACTATCCCGTCAATGAGGTAATTCCTCATGGCTGAGCCCCCTCACCTTTATGTGCTCTGCAAACTGCAAGGGTCGATGTTGGAGATGTTGATTGTAGAAACCTCGGTACAAATGGTCACTTGTGAGCCGGTGTCCAGCAACATCGACGAATAGACACCATCCACGATGACGCGTATGAGGGTGGTGGGTCCTACCCGACTAAGCGTCCAATGGTGGGGTTCCATCGTTGGGCTTGATTCAGGAGAGGTTTCGGATGGTGGGGGCGCGGTTTCTGCTGTCTGTACCTTGCAGATCATGGATTGCAAATAGTTTGTCCTAATTGGAGTCTTGGTTTTATCCTTCTCTGGGCATGTCTTGGAGAAGTGGCCCTTTTGACCACAGCCGTTGCAAATAACGTCACTGAGGTCAGTGCGAGCTCTGTACATAGGGGACTTTCTCCCTGACAGTTTGGACTTAAAGGAGGGTGGCTTGGATTTACAGTCCTCCTCCGTATTATAGGGTTGCTTAACCTTCGGAGCGGATGCTCCTTTGGGTTCACCCTTGAGGGGCTCTTTAGTCTTTTTAGGGGCATGGAAGTGCAGCTGAACTTCGTGCTTTCGAACGTGTCGCATTAAATCCATGTAACTGGGAGGTACTGTTGTGGCCGTATCGGCCCGCATCACCAGGGCTATTGGGTGGGAAGGCAGCGATTCCTTCAGCAGTTGCTTGAACTGGTACCAGTCAACTTCTGCAGCCGAAATTAACTTTCTTAGCGAGAATGGTCCCCAAAGATAGTTGGAGCCTGCGGACGAAGGGGGACAATTCCTTTTCCTCCCTCTAACAGAGAGACTTGAACTGGGCCAGGAGCTCATCCTCGTCGTCTTCGCTTATGTAAGACTGGGTCAGCAGCTCCACCAACTCGAGAGCAGGAACTTCTCCCTCTGTGTCCCGATGCGTTCATACCAGTTGTGCAGCCGGGGGTCGGAGACACTCAACCAACCTCTGTCGCTTGACGGCTTCTAAGCATGACCACTCGTCCAGCACATGGAGAGCATGTTCCCTCCAAGTCTCAAACCCTTCTTCTCCTAATGGTCTTGGCTCTATCCCGGAGAAGACCTTGAGCTTTCTATAATTCTGCAACTTTGAAGACATAGTTAGGGCCTCCATTAGTTGCGGTAGGGTCCTTCCTAAATTGGAAGTTCCCAGAGACAAGTGGCTATAAACTGGGCTGTTTAGGAGTTGCGTCAGGCTTACTTTTACAGACAGTAGAAGTGGTGAAAGTGTTGATGTGTCCTTTTGATGTTTTTTTAATGCATACTATCAGTGTGTTTCCCTGCAATCAATGCAGGGAAGAGCCCTTGTCTCGTTATTCCCTTTATTATTATTATGCCCCTACCTACTTATTTTGTATTTACTAATATCCTTTTGGGGTATGTGAGATGTACTCACATACTATAATATATATCCCTTGCATTACTATTGTGTATGTTTGTTGTTATATGCTCATTTAGCTCCCGTTTTTGTAGCAATTTGATAGGCTGTTGGCCGTCCAATGAGAAGCCTAGCTAGCGAAATTGAACCAATGAGACGCGAGCTTGAGAAAGAGCGCAAGCTCGAAACGCGTTGGTGGGGGCCCCAGGGCTCATTTTTTGTGTGCTATGCTCTAATCCAATAATCCTTTTTATTGGGAACACACTCTCTAGCAGTTTTTCCTGTAGTGCTCCATCTCTCCCCATCAAACCTCTGAATATCCTGGAGAACAGGCAGCACACGTCCATGGAAGAAAATACCCACAGAAGACCCATCTAACAGTGAGTGATTTGCTCCTTTTACACCACAGAAATCCTATTCAATGTATGAGACTGGACACAAGCAAGTGTGAGTATTCATCAATCAAGGGATGTTGCTCTTCCAGCTTATTGATGCAATGGAAGTGGTGTGATGCTTTAAAGGGTTATTAATCGTGGGACACTTCAAGGATTTGGAATTATGTCTTCATATACATTATCCAGCAAATGGTCAGGTCTGTGTTAGAGCACTATACAGTGTTGTTTACTCTAGGAAATTTAGTGGAAAGTCAGACAAATTAGAAGACTCCTGACGAAGCGAAACGCGTAGAGTCGACGTGTGAAGCCTGTAGTCACACTCCCTACCTGCCCAGCTGTTCAGGGAACCCTCCTGCATCTACTCTAAACGAGCGTCGCAGACCGGAAGTGACGCAACGGGAGTGAGTCCCAAGCAAAAGAGGGGGTGAGAGCCCAGCAAGCTTCACTCATTTTTACATGCTTGTATTTTATATTCATATTGTAAGTGCTATTCTACCAGTTATTAGATCAAGTTGTTTCTTTATATACAGTACATTGGTGTGCACTATTATTTGATTTCTTCCCACATTGCACAACCCCTGTATACCCTGAGGGATATCCCCACTTTGGAGGAAGATACATCCACTGAAAGAATACATAAATGCCAGTGTTTGGAAAGGCTTTTATTGATTGGGAAGAATGTGAGTGTAACATCTAAAGACTCCACCAGCTCAATTACCATCTTGGTTTTGATGTTATTAGACTATATATTTTATATTTTCTTTTTGACATATCATCCACGTGTTTGCGCTCCCCTACCGTCCATCCACATTACTCTGATACTGGCTGAAGGTAGGTGTCTTGAGTATCACACTTGAGGTGAAAGTGACCCTGGGTACAGGTAGGTCTGCCTGAACTGGGGTACTTGCAGCAATCCATCCCCCACGGACAGTAGGGGAAGGTGGACGCTTCAGTGTGAGAAAGTACCTCGGTGGAGATTCCCGAGATGGCCGGTCTAGCCTGATAGGGAACCTCGGAGGCAAGTCTCGGAGTGAAGGTCCCTATGGAGATTGGTAACTTAGGGTATATCAGTGGATGCCCAGTGGGCAGGGCCTCGTATGGGTTTAGGGCCTGAGGGGCGGGGTCCAAGCATATATCATGTTCTGTGGCCATTAGTACTGTATGGTACTGGAACAGAAATCCGCGTCAAGTTTGCGGCCCAAGACCATGGTATTGGCCAGACTCGGGAAGTTTTGTGCGTGGTCACAGACAGCAGTTGGTGAGATAAGTAGGGATACTCCCACTGCAACCACGTGACGCAGGGACACGCGATACTCTAGGGCCCAGTCAAGGACCTAGTCAAGGACCTGTTGCCCGGTGGGTGTGGACATGGCTATCTGAAGGTTTTCACAAATTTAGACTACTGAGCAGGGCACCCAAGGTTTGAAATCTCAGCAGCGCCTCCAAATGTAGCCTCCTTTCCCCCCCCCCCCCATTCCCGTGTCTAGGGTGACCACGTGTGCTGCTATTACCTGAATGGCAAACAGGAGGCCTGATCCTCCACCACTGGGAGCCTTGGGTGTGTGTAATGAATATACTAACAGCGCCTCCACCTGGGAAGGATCCTCACACAGTGGGATAACCCCTCCAAGACAATACAGTCAGTAATTGCACACAAGGGTATATGTAACAGTATTTACTGGACAGTAACTTATAACAGGAACAATGCAACATAACATAATACCATACCCTAAACATACAATACCATACCCTACACATACAATACCATACCCATACACTACCATAACCATACACTACCATCCACATACAACACCATCCACATACAACACAATACAATACCATCCACATACAACAACATACAATACCATCCACATCCCATACCCATACACTACCATATACATACTCATACACTACCATACCCGACCATACCCATACCCTACCATAAACATACCTGACCATACACCTACCCATACCCCTACCCATACACTACCATAAACATAACAATACACTACCATACACATACCCATACACTACCATACCCAACCATACACACACACACACACACACACACACACACACACACACACACACACACACACACACACACACACACACACACACACACACACACACACACACACACACACACATATATATATGCAAATACAACTGTATGCTCATCTGCATGTCTTAGGCAGGTCTGCAACCCCGCCTTTCCCCATTATCACCCAGCATACAGCACTTCCACTGCAGCAAGGGATTCTGGGAAATGACACGCAAATGAGCACACAGTGTCACTTTTTGCCTCATAAACCATTAACCCTGGCTGTGCTCAAAGCTGTGACCATGCAGCAAGCTTAAGCCTATAGGGAACCATGTTAAAAATGGTTTTTGAGGCAAAAAGTGACAGTGTGCTCATTTGCATGTCATTTCCCAGAATCCCTTGCTGCAGTGGAAGTGCTGTATGCTGGGTGATAATGGGGAAAGGCGGGGTTGCAGACCTGCCTAAGACATGCAGATGAGCATACAGTTGTATTTGCATATTTCCTTTCCTGTGGAGGGTTTTTGTCACTTTTTTTACTCACCATAACTTAACTCAGTATTATGGTATATATCTATATCTATATATAATATTGACCCATGGAATATCCCCACAGTACTTGGGTGCAGGAGCACCAGGGTCCCAGTGTCCAGGCGACAATAGCCAATCCCACCCCATGTGTGACAGCGCTGCCCTCGTGTATTGTTGGTGCACTTGTAGGTATACCTGCCTGGGCGCTCCAGCACCCGGGTGCCGCTGGGTACCAACAAACAACCGATCAGTCTGTCCACCGAAGATCCGCCTCTATGTGGGGTGGTATCCGGTTGGAGAGTCCCACCTTAGGATAGTCTCTGGTTTGATGGCCTGGTCTGGTCCCAGACGCAGGCAGCGCACACCGCATGCATCTGTAGCATATATGCTGACAAACACTAATTTGCTAAGGGAAGCGTCCCTGTCTAGGGGTCTTCCCTACAGCACACAAGCTATTAGTGATGGCGTCTAGCTGGGACCTATGGGGATGTTCTGACCTAGTCCAGTGGAGCACTTCTCCCTGGACCTTATCTATCCCCTTGCTATCCTGCTTAGGACTGACTAACTGTCCTGTCAGTGCGAGCTCCCTCGTGTCAAACTGCCTCTCTCCCCTCAACACAAATGCAGCAGCCCTATTGGCTAAGCCGCACCGTGTCTTCCGGCCGCCTCAAGGCCTTCTGGGGCTTGTAGTTCCTGCAGAGCCCTTCTACCTAATGGCCGCCTCTCGTGTGGTCCTATTGCGCATGCAAGAGTTTTGTGTAATTACAAAATGGCCGGTGACCCCATCTATCGGCCGCAACCCCCACCGTAACTGGTGCGCACCTGATCTCTTCCTCAAGAAGCACACCCCGCACTGACGAGCAGCCGCAGCGCCCCGCAACACAGGCAAGGGGAACAGAAGGGGAAAATCCCGGCTACATAATTATTTAGCCCCATTGGATTTGACATTTCTTTTATACTTATTACCAAAGGATATACACTGATAAGACTATCCATTTATCTTCTACATTTTTCCCTGCAAAAACGTCATCCCAATGTATAACTTGTAGAATAGACCTCAGTTTATTAAAATCTGCCTTTCTAAAGTTTAAGGTCTTTGTTGAACCCAAGTAATCTGTTTTTTTTATAATTTATTTAAAACTAGCTGATATACCCAGCGTTGCCCGGGCGTGGAAGGGCAGGGGGCATGGAGTGGAAGGGCGGGGGGGGGGGAGGGGAGTGGAAGGGTGGGGGGGAGGGGCGTCAAAGGGCGGGGGGGGGCCAAGGGGCGTCGAAGGGTGGGGAGGGCAAAGGGCAGGGAGGCAAAGGGCAGGGGGCAAAGGGCAGGGAGGAGCGGGGGGGGCAAAGGGCAGGGAGGGGCGGGGGGGGCAAAGGGCAGGGAGGGGCGGGGGGGGCAAAGGGCAGGGAGGGGAGAGGGGGCAGGGAGTGCAGGGGGGGGCAGGGAGGGGCAGTGGGGGGGTTGCAGGGAGGGGAGGGAGGGGCGGGGCAAAGGGCAGGGGGGGCAGGGAGGGTTGCAGGGAGGGGCGGGGCAAAGGGCAGGGAGGGGCAAAGGGCTAGGGGGCAATGGGGCAGGGGGCAAAGGGCTGGGGGGGCAGGTGGAGGGTGGCAGGGGACAAAGGGCAGGGGGAAAAGGGCAGGAGGGCAGGGGGCAAAGGGCAATGGGGAGGGAGGGCAGGGGGCAAAGGGCTGGGGGGGCAGGTGGAGGGTGGCAGGGGACAAAGGGCAGGGGGCAATGGGGAGGTAGGGCAGGGGGCAAAGGGCAATGGGGAGGGAGGGCAGGGGGCAATGGGCAGGGGGAGGGAGGGCAGGGGGCAAAGGGCATGGGGGGCAGGGGGCAAAGGGCTGGGGGGCAGGGGGCAAAGGGCTGGGGGGGCAGAGGGAGGAGGGGCAGGTGGAGAGTGACAGGGGACAAAGGCCAGGGGGAGGGAGGGCAGGGGGCAAAGGCCAGGGGGAGGGAGGGCAGGGGGCAAAGGGCAGGGGGGGGCAAGGGGCAGGGAGGGGCAGGGAGGGTAGGGGGGGAAAGGGCAGGGGGAGCCAGGGACGCGTTTAATAACCCCTTCCCCTGCGTTTCCTCACCTTGCACACGGCCACGCTCCTGTTCCTCCAGGTACCGGCCGCCCTCCTCCTCCACCTCGGGCTCCTCAGCGGAGAGGCTGAGACGCTCCGGTGAGGAGGTGGTGTGCCTTGCACGGGAGAGGCGGAGACAGCCGCAGAGAGCGTGCTCTGTGTGTGTGAGTGGGGGGGGATAAGCGGGGTGGGGGGTGAGCGGGGGGGAGAGGGTGGTGAGCGGGGGGGGAGTGGGCGGGGGGGTGAGAGCGGGGGGGTGAGCGGGTGGGGGGTGAGGGAGAGCGCCTGGTGAGGGAGTAGCCTATGTGTGGTGAGAGCCGCGGGGAGCGCTCTCGGGGATGGTCAGCTGGGGGAGCGGCCTATGTGAGGGGAGAGCCGCAGAGAGCGTGGGGGAGGGGTGTGTGTGTGTGTGTCTCTCTCCGTCTCTCCTTTGGCCCGTCACTCCGCCTCAGGCCAATGAGAGGTGTGCGGGGGCGGGCGGGCCAAGGGAGCAATCTCATTGGCCTGGCCCAAGGTCCAATGGGATTGCCGCTAGGGACACAGGGAGACACATACAGACACGGAAACATATGACGCTTCCAGAAATATATAGTAAAGATGAGACCATGTTATGATCACTGTTACCCAAATGTTCCCGGACTTGAATATTTGCTATTACTTCTATATTATTTGATATTACCAAATCAAGTATTGCCCCTCTCGTGGTTCGTTCCTCAATAATTTGGGTAATGTAATTGTCTTTAAGCACCCCCAAAAATGCTAATCTCATTGCCCCAATCTAAATCGGGATAATTAAAATCACCCATTATGCAAACATGACCTAGCTTTGATGCCTTCTCCATTTACAAAAGTATTTTAGCTTCCTCAATTTCACAGATATTTGGTAGTTTATAGCATATCCCTACAAACATTTTCTTTATACTTTTACCTTCACTGCTAATTATATCTACAAGCATAAAAAATATATCTACTGCATAAAAAGCCCCCCTGTAGGTGTCCTAAACACCGCCTGATGAAGCACTGTATCGTGTGAAACGCGTTGCGGAGTTCACACAGTGCATACTGGTATTCAGACACTTGGCAGAACAAGCTCCAGCTCTCCCACAAGCAGTTAGAGACTTCTTCTCTTCGCTCGAGTGAGATTTATGCTGGAGGACCAGCGATTGTGGTGGGCTACTAAACACGGGTCCTGCGAGAAGCTGCAACCCGGAAGTAACAACAGAGTGGTGCCGAGCAAGTCAGCCCCAGCGCACGGGACTGATCTGTGAGCCTCAGCACCTACCTCCTGCGCCTAGGAACCCATCTGAACTGATACCTGAGCACTGATCTACTGGACTTATATATTCCTATATAAGTTTTTACTTGTTATTTTATTCTATTGTTTTACATAAATCTTGACCCTTGGTGCGCTTCTGTGTTTATTTTTTCATATCTACAAGGACTCTACATTTTCATCATTCCCTTCATAGATGTCTTCCCTTATAATAGGTTTTAGATCCGGTTTAACACATAAGCATAGCTCACCTCCTCTTCTATTTGCTCGATCCTTCCAAAAAAGGGAACTAACTGCCCAGTCATGAGTTTCATCCCACAATGTTTCAGTAATGCCTATATCATACTGTACCCTTGCAGCTATTAATTCAAGTTCCCCCATATAAGTTTTTTTTCAGTCTGTACTATTATCTTATCTGCTCTTGCTTTTCTGCACTCCTTGTGTTTAATCTTTAGAACGTTTCTAGTATTATCTGTATTTAATATGGGTGTCTCTCTGCTTGCCAAACTCGCATTTGCCTCCATTCTACCTCCATGACCCCCCTTGCTATTTCTCCATCCCCATCTATTCACATACTGTAGTTATCTTTTTCATTCCCCTTCCCCCTCCATCCTAGTTTAAAATCTCCTCCAACCTTTTTAACATTCTCACCTCTAGCACAGAAGATCCCTCTTCATTGAGGTGCAATCCGTCCCTAGCATAAAGATTGCACCTCTCAGAAAAGGAGACCTAGTGCTCTAAAAAACCCAAACCCTCCTTCCTACACCACTTTCTTAGCCATGCATTAACCTCCCTAATCTCCGACTGTCTCCCTGTGGTAGCTTATGGCACTGGTAGTATTTCAGAAAATTCTACTTTGGAGGTCTTTGCTTTAACTTTTGGCCTAGATCCCTGAAATCATTCTTTAGGACCCTTCATCTTTCTTGTAACTTTGACATTGGTGCCAAGATGTACCAAGTTCGCCGGGTCAGTCCAAGCCCCTCCCAACAATCTGTCTACCCGATCCGCAATGTGCCGAACCCGAGCGACATAAAAACTGTTCGGTTCATGGCAGCAGATTGCCATATCTACCTTCCTAATAACAGAGTCCCTTACCACCACACTCTCTCTTTGTGTATTCTTTGAGTATCGCGATTCCCTTCTGTACTGGTGAAACTATTCCCCTGACTGCTAGAGGAATCAGTCTCCCCCTGCCTTGCCATTTCTGCCCTGACACTCACAATATCTTCACTCAATATGGCAAATCTATTTAGATGGGTCAGCTCAGAACTGACCTGCCTCTTCCCCTTATAACTGTTACCCAGATATCTACCTGCTCTTCACTCACAGCACCATCAGTACCACTAGTCCCAGCCAGGGCCTGCTCAGTGAGCATTAAACGCCTTTCAAGATTGTCAATGTACCTCAATATTGCAAGTTTCCTCTTCAGATCAGCAATCTCTAACTCTAAAGAGACCACCTGCTCACACTTCACAGCGGTATGCTCCTTGGAACAGCTGCTCCAAGTGCACATAAATGTGGCAAGATGTGCATTGAGTGGCACTCAATCCTGCTCATTATTGCAACTATTGAGCTGTAAATACTAAAAATGAACTATACTTCACTGTACTCTAACTTGTTTAACCCCTTCCTTGTTCAAACTCCTGTTTCTAACTGCACACTTAATACAACCAGCACTTGAAATAAACCAGTCACACAGATCAGGACACGCAAGCTGTAATGTAACCATGTATTGTTATCACAACTCTTTGCCCAGGACATATTTGAAAACCAGAGGTAACTCTCAATGTATTACTTCCTGCAAAAACATTAAATAAATAAAATCTCCCCTCAATTAGGCACAAAATCTCAAACTCTATGCAACCACCAAGGATCTTACTACTAGGGATTCTCATCCCGTTTACTAGAAAACATATGATGAACTTACACAAATCTATTGTAGCAAAATCTATCCGAAAATGCAGTTACTCTCTTCAAAACATAGAAAGTTAAATTAGGGACCAAAGACAATACTTATAACATGTTAGATTTAATATACAAAAGTAGTACAGTGCTTAGTTACAGAAATTAATGTTACAAGAAACATACAATATAATAAATCCAGACAGCTTCATAAAATAAACAGAATCAAAACAGAAAATCTAAATACGTTACCGCATAACAATATCAGATTGCTCCAAGAGGTCATGAAATTGGAAAATCAGAATTCACATGTCTTGTTGGCATAACACACTCCTTTTTGTTGACCTTTTTGTCAACTTTCTCTGCTACTCACAGGAGGGGATTTCAGGCATCTAGTAGGTCTGGGTACTCGCACCAGACCTACATAATATAAACATATAATTGTATTGGGCCATTAATGAGAACCCAAGGTTAAGCTCTGGTGCTCCGATTCCCCCTGTAACCCTCTGTTTTGGAGTTTAAGCTTGTGTTGCTCCTGTTGGCTCGTGCCGAAATAAACTCCATTTAACTCCTTTGTTCTTTCTGGTGCATGTGATCCTGGTGTACTCGTTTGGTCTTCCGTGACAACAATGACAGTATCGATTTACCAGCCTCTCTTTATTAACATGTTATTACTATGCTACTGCTATATTGCCCAACCCTACTATGAACAAGCAAATAATTTCTCCCCTGTATGAATCCTATGGTGTTTGAGAAGTTGGCACTTCTTTGAAAAACTTTTTCCACACTCTGTACATGGGAAAGGTTTCTCCCCTGTGTGAATCTTCTGGTGTTCAAGGAGACTTCTCTTTAAACTGAATTGTTTCTCACACTCTGTACATGGGAAAGGTTTCTCCCCTGTGTGAATCTTCTGGTGTATAAGGAGGTTGCCCTTCTGTGAAAAGCTTTTTCCACACTCTGTACATGTGAAAGGTTTCTCTCCTGTGTGAATCTTCTGGTGTTCAAGAAGTCTTCTCTTTAAACTGAATTGTTTCTCACACTCTGTACATGGGAAAGGTTTCTTCCCTGGGTGATTCCTCTGGTGTACAAGGAGGTTGCTCTTCACTGAAAAGCTTTTTCCACACTCTGTACATGTGAAAGGTTTCTCCCCTGTGTGAACCCTCTGGTGTTTAAGGAGGCTGCTGTTTAAACTAAACTGTTTCTCACACACTGTACATGTGAAAGGTTTCTCCCCTGTGTGAATCCTCTGGTGTTGGAGGAGGCTGCTCTTTACACTGAACTGTTTCTCACACTCTGTACATGTGAAAGCTTTCTTCCCTGTATGAATCACCTGGTGTTTGAGGAGGTACCGCTTCTGTGAAAAGCTTACCCCACACACAGTACATGTGAAATCTTTCTTCTCTGTGTGAATCACCACGTGTTTCAGGAGGTACCGCTTCTGTGAAAAAGTTTTCCCACACACTGTACATTTGAAAGCTTTCTCCCCTGTATGAATCATCTGGTGTCTAAGAAGGCTGCTCTTGAAACTGAATTGTTTCTCACACTCAGTACAAGTGAAAAATGTATCTGCCGTGTGAATGCTCTGGTGTGTGATGAGGTACTCCTTCTGTGAAAAGCTTTTCCTACACACTGTACATTTGAAAGCTTTCCCCCCTGTGTGAATCCTCTGGTGTTTGATGAGGTACTTTTTCTTTGAAAAGCTTTTCCCACACACTGTACATGTGAAAGATTTGTCCCCTGCATAAATATTATGGTGTGTGCTGAAACTGCTTTTAGTGCTTAACTTCTTTCTACACTCTGTACAATTAAAATGTTTCTCCACTGTGTGAATTCTCTCGTGTAAAAGGAGGTTCCCGTGCAATGAAAAACGTTTGCCCCTGTCTGTACAGGTACATTGTTGCTTGCTCGTGTGCACACACAGGTGTGTGAGAAAGTCCCTATTCAATGAGAAGCTTTCCCCACAATTACAACAGACCACATGCTGAGCACTGCAGCAGCTTCTTGAATTTCTCTCAAATCCTTTGCTTGCCCCATACTTAGACTCTGTCTGTGCTGTGTGCTGTACAAGGCTTGTAAATTCACCATCATGTGGCATTGTTTCCTTGCACGTGTGCAACATGTGGCAGAAATCATTGGTTTTTGGCACATCTGGGCTGCTTCTGGACATATCAGTGCTCCAGTTCTGCGCTTCATTCAGGAGATTCTCTAACAGAAATAAACAAAGACAGAACTGAAATG
Source organism: Ascaphus truei (assembly GCF_040206685.1). NCBI lineage: Eukaryota > Metazoa > Chordata > Amphibia > Anura > Ascaphidae > Ascaphus > Ascaphus truei. The sequence continues at coordinate 12,864,206 of NC_134498.1, forward strand.
TTTTCAAATCTGTAAAGCAAAGTTCTAATAAAACATACTTTGCAGAATATATTTTATCATTACTTAACAAAATGTTCTCTTAACTCTATACCCATGGCTTTAAAATTGTGGCCCCTGGATATCCAATGGCCCACAATTACTTTGGTGGTGATCCCCAAAGACCTAAAATGTGTTTCTGGCAGATCATACAGTCAATTAATTTTGATACATATATCATTTGTATTTATTACTGTATTGATTATCTAATTGTACATGTACATCCCCCAAATCATTATTAATATTGAAATTGTCCATGAGAAGTAAATTTAAGGAACTCCTGGTTTATTAACTAGTGAGTTCATGAGATTAACCCAACTAGACAAAAATATATAATGTTAAGATAGATGGGAGAAGACTACATGGGCATCTAAACCCGGCCCAATTACTCTCTGAGTCACTTTATTGTCACATTCAAACTACTATCATCCAATGTCCCAAGCAAGCCGACTTGGTGGAATATTTGACTCCTCTCACATTCATGCTATGAGGATTATTGCCAATTTTTTGCTCCGCAACATTTCCACAATCTGCCGTTTTCTAAAACACTTATGCATACCCTCATCTCTCAACAATTGCAACTTTCTCCTCTCTGGCCTTCCCTTCTCTCAACTTCACACGCTACAATTAATTAAAAAGGCTGCTGTTAGAGAGTTCGCACTTTCTTTTTGGTCTGTCTCTGCCCCTCTTGTCCTGAGATCTTTTCAGTAGCTCCCCATTAAACTCTGCAATAATTATAAGATTTTCCTTTAAGGCGCTATATACTTCTATTCCTATAATAAAGATGGCACCTCTCAGAAAAGGAGTCCCAGTGCTCTAAAAACCCAAACCCCTCCTTCCTGCACCACTTTCTTAGCCATGCATTAACCTCCCTAATCTCTGACTGTCTCCCTGTGGTAGCTAGCGCATGGCACTGGTAGTATTTCAGAAAATACTACCTTCGAGGTCCGTGCCTTAAGCTTTTGGCCTAGATCCCTGAAATAATTTTTTAGGACCCCCCATCTTTTTCTAACTTTGTCATTGGTGCCAACATGTACCATGTAACAGGGAAACGGGAAACTCCCAAGCAAAAATGCAAAACTACTGTATGTACTAATCACACATACTATAATGGACACTTCATTCACTCCGGGAAGAAGCCCACCCTATGTGCGAAATGCGTTGAGTGTCTTGGACACTCGTGAGACCTCCTTCGGACCCTTTATTTTTTGCCATCTGTTATTCCTCTTGTTTTGGACTCATTAGAAATGGTTGAATGAATCTATACGATCTATATAGGACTCTTATCATGCATCAGGGACCTTAAATGATCTTGGATTCCGGATTGCCTTTGTGATTTTACAGGCGTATTTGCCTGTGCTAGCATTCATATGCCAGCCTATTGATGGTGGCTATAATTAGGCTGTATGTGCTATGCACAGGTACATCTCCTTGATATAGTCCAATTATTTTTCTTTTCTGCAGTGGGTATTACATTTTTATATTTTTTATTTACCCTCTTGACCCCTAGATTTATGCATTATTTACTATTTTATATTATTAATATTATATATATTTTCACATATATACTAGCTTATCTGGATGTATCTATGGTGGGCAGTTATTTTTCTGACCATTAGAGTATATGTGATTAGTACATACAGTAGTTTTGTATTTTTGCTTGGGGGAGTTTCCCTGTTAGTTCCATCTCATACCCTTTATAGGGCTTTTTGATTAGATATAGCCTGTTCATGTGGTGAGAGCAGGAATGATAATGTTACTGCCCCTGTCTCTTTTCGTGTGGTCATGTGCTTTATGGTTCTAACTTGTACTGCAGTTGTTGAGGTTTTGGCATTATTACTTCTTTGTAATTATATATATTTTTTTGGTTCCTTGGGACGCTCAAAAAGTGGTTCGTTTTTCTATATGTTTTTTAAATTGTTCATGACTTATTGTGGTGTAAAACATACAGGACCCCTATAAGCTCATATTGATGGTTAAAGCTCACTCCTTTGCACCTTCCACACCCATGGGAACTTGCATCCAGTTTGATTGCGACAAATCTAATACAGAGTGCTTTTCCTGGTATTATACAGATTAAGAGCTTCAATCAGACTTAGAACTATGCAACTAATTTTGACAGATTATAAATCCTTATTCCTGGTAATGTACAGGTTATTAAGAATCTATTTTAGTGTTAGGACCCTTGAGATGTGATCTGCCTTGGAAGGGCTCAAGGGCTTACAACACTTTGGCCAAAGAGTTCAACTAAAAGACCATTTTATTCAAAAGATATCTTTATATATATATATATATATATATATATATATATATATATATTTAAGCACTGTACCGTGTATTAGTGTCTTTGGATGCTGCACTGAGCTCTGTCTGTGTTTTATGTTCTGTCTCTAGTTTTAAATATTTATTGTGGTGTACTAATAATTTCCATTTGTCTTTTGATCTTGACTTTTTATGCTTTATTACTTTGTTGATTACATTATTTTTGAGTGCTTTAAGGGATTCTGTTTGTCATGTGTGTGTGTGTGTGTGTGTGTGTATGTATATATATTATTCTATATAGGATTTGCACCCATCATCTTGTTTTCCCGACGGAGTGCCTATTGTTCTTGCTTATCCGTTATGCTTATATATACACACACACACACACACACACACACACACACACACACACACACACACACAGAAAAAAAGATATACTGCTGCGCTCGCTTGGATATGTGGATGAGAGACCTGATGAAGTCACATGTATCAAGACAAAACGCATAGGGTAAAGACAAGGACTCTCTATGAATTTATGGACTTACAGTTTGGTCCGGAAATAATTGATTAACTGATACAAGTTTTGTTATTTTGGCGGTGTACCAAAATAAAGTCAAATTACAGTTAAATAATGAATATGGGCGTAAAGTGCAGTCTATCAGCTTTAATTTGAGGGTATTCACATCCAAATTGGAGGAAGGGTTTAGGAATTACATCTCTTTAATATGTAGCCCCCTCTTTTTCAAGGCACCAAAAGTAATTGGACAATTGACTCAAAAGCGGTTTCATGGACAGGTGTGGGCTATTCCTTCGTTATTTCATCATCAATTAAGCAGGTAAAAGGTCTGGAGTTGATTCCAGGTGTGGCATTCGCATTTGGAAGCTGTTGCTGTGAACCCACAATATGTGGTCAAAGGAGCTCTCAATGCAAGTGAAACAGGGCATCCTTAGGCTGCAAAAAAAATGAAAATCCATCCGAGATAGCAGGAACATTAGGAGTGGCCAAATCCACAGTTTGATACATTCTGAGAAAAAAGAACGCATTAGTGAGCTCTGCAACACAAAAAGGCCTGGACGTCCATGGAAGACAACAGTGGTGGATGATCGTAGGATTCTTTCCATGGTAAAGAAAAACCCCTTCAAAACATCCAGCCAAGTGAAGAACACTATCCAGGAGGTAGGCATATCATTATCCAAGTCTACCATAAAGAGAAGACTTCACGAGAGCAAATACAGAGGGTTCACCACAAGGTGCAAACCATTCATAAACCTCAAGAATAGAAAGGCCAGATTAGACTTTGCCAAACAATATCTAAAAAAGCCAGCCCAGTTCTGGAACAGCATTCTTTGGACAGATGAAACTAAGATCAACCTGTACCAGAATGATGGGAAGAAAAAAGTATGGAGAAGGCTTGGAACGGCTCATGATCCGAAACCATGCCACATCATCTGTAAAACACGGTGGAGGCAGTGTGATGGCATGGGAATGCATGGGTCAACAGTGTTTATTGATGATATGACAGAAGACAGAAGCAGCCGGATGAATTCTGAAGTGTATAGGGATATATTGTTGCTCAGATTCAGCCAAATTCAGCGTAGTTGATTGGACGGCGCTTCACTTTGCAGATGGACAATGACCCAAAACATACTGCGAAAGCAACACAAGAGATTTTTTTTTTTTTTAATAACTTTTTTTTATTAGGAAACAGGCAAATTTACAGGCATGTATCACGTCACACTTTCCTAATACAATCTGGTTTTCTGATTTTCCGTGTTGGGAAGGGGGGGTGTGCACCGCCAAGGGTGGCGCGACCTCTGGGTCACCGGAGAGGTCTGAAAAAGAGAGGGGGGGAGAGGGTATGGGGGTAGGGGGTGAGAGGGTGTGCCTTCCCCGCCCCGCTGACCCTAACATCCTTCAGGCTGTGGTCTGGGTGATCATGGTGTCTCCTATTGGGTTCACTTAGGTGTCAGTGAACCTCCCAGGGTTCCCATATTTTATAATGACTTGCAGTCTTGCGTTTGAGAAACGCCGTCAGATGCTCCATGAGCATTACTTCATCTATTCTTCTCTTAACCGCCTGAATGGAGGGGGGAGAGATCTTTTTCCAGGAGAATGCCACAGCACACCTAGCCGCGGTAAGAATGGAGGAGATTAATTTTCCTACCGGGCAGTCAATTTCCTCTATTGGCCTGCCCAGGAGGAAGGTCAGTGGATCTGGATCTAGTGTGAGGCTAGTTACCTCTCGGATTAAAGTTTGAATAGAAAACCAAATTTTTTGGATTTTTGGGCATGACCACCAAATGTGGGCCATGTCTCCTCTCTGTCCACAGCCTCTCCAACATAGATCTGAGGCCAGGGGGTAGATTTGCTTCAATCTAACTGGGGTAAGATACCAGTGGAACAAGATTTTGTAGATATTCTCCTTTGTCGTGGTACAGATGGAAGTTCCTGAAGCAGCGTCCCATATATCCTCCCAGTCTTCTCTATCTATATCTATACTTAATTCTGCCGCCCACTTGGACATGTAGTCGTGAGTGGAGGGGCCTGCTGTTCTCTCCATACCAGCGTATATGTTTGAAATCAAGGCTGTTTGATGTGTGCCAGTTTGGCAGAGCCTCTCAAAATTGGTGAGGGGAGGATACTCAAATTTTGGGGACAATTTTTGGAGATAATGTCTAATTTGGAGATACTTAAATAGGCTCAGTTCTGGGGCCTCGTATTTTGCTCGTAATTCTTGAAAGTTCAGCAGCCTTCCATCGCTCAGCAGGTCGGCGACCACCCTAACCCCCTTCAGACGGATATAGTCGAACTGCTTTGGTTCACATCCCGGGGGGAAGTGGGGGTTGTTGTGGAGCGGAGTAAGCAGCGAGCCTGGCGCAGTTAGTTTAAACTTTGATCTGCATTTCCGCCAAACTTCCCAGGTGTGTCTGATGGCACCTAGGTCGAACCTGCGGGGTGGTCTATCCCCCTTGTCTATGCACCAAAGGTGGGCCTGCAGGGAAGGCGTTTTTACATAGTGGGATTCAATGTCTAGCCAACAATAGAGACCCGGATCTGCGTTCCACACTACGGCTTGCCTCAACTGGGCCGCTAAGTAATACTTTGTGATATCTGGGACACCCAGACCCCCCCTTCCTCTTGACGCTAGGAGGACAGACCTGGCAACCCTGGGTCTTTTGCCCTTCCAAATGAATTTAAACATTCTATTCTGGATGTTTTTAAGTTCGGAACCGGGGACATGGATCGAGAGTGTCTGGAAATAGTATAGCAATCTGGGGAGTATATTCATTTTTACCGATATCATCCTCCCGATCCAAGAGATCTGGTAATCTTCCCATTTGTCCAGATCTTTTTTGATTTTTCTAAACAAAGCCGGGTAATTGTATTTGTATAATGATTGGTAGTTGCCTGATACATTTACTCCAGGTATTTAATGTATGAGGAACTCCATCTATAATTAAAGTTCAGTTTCATTAAATTAACTTCCGGTTCCGGTACGTTTAAGTGTAGGGCTTCTGATTTGTCGCTATTAGTTTTGTAATCCGAAATTGTGCCGAACTCCGCCAATTCTTTATGAAGATTGGGGAGCGATGTATGGGGGTGAGTTAGGGACAATATTATGTCGTCGGCGAAGAGCGAGATTTTATAATTTGTATCGCCAATTGGTACGCCCTGAATGTTTGCGTTTTCGCGTATTCTGGCCGCCAGTGGTTCGATCGTCAGGGCGAAGAGGAGAGGGGACAAGGGGCAACCCTGCCTAACACAAGAGATTTTTAAGGCAAAGGAGTGGAATATTCTGCAATGGCCGAGTCAATCACCTGATCTCAACCCGATCGAGCATGAATTTCACTTGCTGAAGACAAAACTTAAGGCAGAAAGATCCACGAACAAACAACAACTGAAGACAGCTGCAGTAAAGGCCTGGCAAAGCATCACAAAGGAGGAAACCCAGCGTTTGGTGATGTCCATGCGTTCCAGACTTCAAGCAGTCCAGACTTCAAGCAGTCATTGCCTGCAAAGGATTCTCGACAAAGTATTAAAAATGACAAAACTTAAGGCAGAAAGATCCACGAACAAACAACAACTGAAGACAGCTGCAGTAAAGGCCTGGCAAAGCATCACAAAGGAGGAAACCCAGCGTTTGGTGATGTCCATGCGTTCCAGACTTCAAGCAGTCCAGACTTCAAGCAGTCATTGCCTGCAAAGGATTCTCGACAAAGTATTAAAAATGAAAAATGTATTTATGATTGTGTTAATTTGTCCAATTACATTTGAGCCCCTGAAATAAGGGGACTGTGTATGAAAATGGTTGCAATTCCTAAACGTTTCATACGATATTTTTGTTCAACCCCTTGAATTAAAGCTGAAAGTCTGCATTTCTATTGCATCTCGGTTGTTTCATTTCAAATCCATTGTGGTGGCGTACAGAGCCAAAATTATGAAAATTGTGTCAGTGTCCAATTATTTCCGGACCCAACTTTATGTATGTTGCACAAATACATAATCTGTGTTGACATTTTAAACCCAAACCCCTCCCAATGGTGAATGTGGTGCCCGTGTAAAGCTCACTGAATGCTGTGGGATACAAAAACACATGTGGCAGAGACTTTGCGTTTAACATTGATGCGAGCACCTTAACCTGGTAGGGGGGGGGGGGGGGAGATGGGGGGTTGAAGGGAGGGAGGGCTGGAGGGGAGGGATGGAAGTGGGGGGACATATTATATATAGGGTTTTTTAGTGGGAGCAACATTATTTGCTTTCGCAGGAATCAATTATTTGATATATTATTTGAATATTTACTTAATTTTAAGACCTGCTAAGGAACAGATGATTGTTATTATGTCCTGATATGTAAAACCATAGAATTCAAAGAGGGTGTACTTTCTTTTTCACACAACTGTATACACTCCTATGAATATGGACAAGAGTCGAGAGTTGTGGTTTATCAATAATATATGTGGAACGAATAAGGAAAAAAAATATTGTGTTATAAGTAGTGTTATATCGGTATTTTGGCTAAATGTTGTGACATCCCATTGCCCCCACCCCCCCCATTTTCTTTTTTTGTTTCTATGGTGTTACCATCTGTCGCAATAATGAATATCAATATTTCTAGTCAATGTTAAAAGATATTTGATGTTAAAAATGTATACTGGTAGCTCTGGATAAGGAGTTAGGTAGACTTCGGAGCTACCACATAAACATGCCCAAAGAATACCATGCGAGTGGGCTGGTGGTGATGACCGTATGAACCCACCATTGGGAGACGTGGTGAGCAGAGTTCTGTCCGATCTCCTAGGGGAGGCCAGGCAGGTAGGCTCTGTAGAGGATGTGGGGATAGAGTCCCAGCTCACGGCTCCCCAACGGAAGCAGGCGTGATAGTTGTTAGGAAGGCCTGGGAGTCTGTTAACGTCCAAAGCCAAGACAAGGAGATTCAGGAGATTGAGGAGATGGGAGTGATCTCCAGGTCACAGAGTCCCTTGCATAGCCTGTGGTCCTTGTCCCCAAAAAGGACGGAACCACCCTGTTTCGTGTGGACTACCGGCAGTTAAATGCCCAGACCATGTTGGATGCCTATCCCATGCTTCGGATGGATGAGCTGTAAAGACGAGCTCGCCGGGGCCACGTATCTGACCACCATGGATCTGACCCGAGGGTACTGCCAGATCCCATTGACCCAGGAGAAGTCGGCCTTCGTCACCAAGAGTGGCTTGTACAAATTTTCAGTCATGCCATTTGGGATGAAGAAAACTCCAGCTACCTTCCAGCTTCTGGTCAATCGCTTGCTGGAGGGAATGCAGGGGTATGCTAGGGTGTACTTGGATGACCAGGCGGTCTTTAGTAATTCCTGGGCTGACCACCTTACCCATGTAGCGGCAGTCCTAGCCTGTATCCAGGAGGCCGGGCAAACGCTAAAGCCAGCCAAGTGCCAAATAGGGATGGCAGAGGTTGTATACCTCGGGCACAGGGTAGGCGGGTGGCATCTCAAGCCTGGGCCTACCAGGGTGGAAACCATTGTGGGGTTACCGTTTAAAACGAGCAAAAAACAGGTGCTAGCCTTTGTGGGGGCTGCCGGGTATTACCGCAAGTTTGTACCCCACTACAGTGCCCTGGCCTAACCCCTGACCAACCTGACTAAAAAGAGACTCCCTCACACAGTAACATGGTCATTGGAGTGTGAGCATGCCTTCTCAGCCCTCAAGGTTGCCCTGGCCAGTGCTCCAATCCTGGCAGCCCCCGACTATGACAAGTGGTTCCGGATTCAGACCGATGCCTCTAACTTTGGTATCGGTGCAGTGCCGTGGGGTTGAATATCTAGTTGTGTACCTATGCCGCAATTTATTAGATCGGGAGGCTTCGTATGCTACAATTGAAAAGAAGGAGTTATTGGGCATAGTATGGGCACTCTGGAAACTCCAACCATATGTGTATGGTCACCCTTTTACTGTCATTACAGACCATAATCCCGAGCTGGTTGCAGCAGGTCTCTGGGGATAATGCCAAGCTGCTGCGGTGGAGTCTGGCCTAACAGGAGTATGACTTCACCATTCAGCACAAAACGACAAGTGAGTGAGCACGGCAATGCCGATGGACTTTCCCGGCAGGACGATCCATGGCCGGCCAAGCTTAGACCTTCAGGTGTCCTGCTTAGGGATCAACCCATTTGGGTTGCTACCCCACAGCTCTCCGTTTAAGGGGGGAGGTGTGACGGTTGGGGTAAATATGACTGCTTTTAATAAAGGTCAAGCCTACCTGTCAGTAATACATTTGTATTATGTTATATGTGTATATGTATTCTGTAGGCTGGTTCCAGCACTGCAGGGACCAGAGGTTAATTTTGTTTTCAGATGGACTGTTGCAAAGTGATATGTGATCTTCCCAAGTACGGCTAAAGCCCCAGTGCGCACGCGACGGGGTGCTTGGTGGCGCTTGTCCCCGGCAGTAGCACAACGGGGAGCCAGGGCGGGGGCGCGGCCATGACGTTACACGGCTGGTTCGCCCACATTGGCTGAACCGCCACCGTGACGTGGCCAGCGCTCCGTTGCCACAAGCAATGACAAAATCCTTGTCTTTGCTAAATGTGGTCGCTCATCGCGCCGGCGTGTGTAGGAAGCTACTGGGGCCGGCCCCATAGAGGGCCGTACCTTGTGTGCCCCGCGCACTAAGTCGCCGCCACGGCCACTGGGAACCTAGCCTAAGGCACTGCATGTAACTGTGTTTGCCCTTCCCCCCACCAATCGGGTTTGGTCGTGTTGCAAACACCTGGGAAAGGGGAGATTCCTGGTGAGATCAAAGCAGCTCTTTGTTAGCTGTGAGCTCAGTGTTTTAGTTGTGAGTTAGATTTTGTTTGGAGCAGCAGCTGGGAAGAACCTCGAAGAAGCTGCATGGACAGAAAATCTCTTTAGGTCTCTGCTTCTAGGGTACCCCAGTTCACAGTTCTGTGTGTGTTGTTTTGCTTTAAATAGACGTGGAAATTTATTTTTCCAGTAAATTAATTTTATAAACGCTGTGCTCTGTCTGGCGAATTGATCCCTGGTGTGTTAGTCCTGGTCTCCCGTGACATATTACTTGTAACTAGATAACCTTTGTCTACACAAAAGGATGTTCTGGTACTCACCATCGATAGAAATTGTGACTATTTCTCTCTTTATTGGGGGCAGATGATCCTCAGTGTTCGGTTCTTCTTTCTCTGGCTTAACCTCTAATCTCTCGGGTACAATCACTGGAAAACCTGCAAACAAGAAAGGAACATTCATAAAACGCTGGGAGTGGAAACTCTTCTGGTGATATCACTATACAGAAATACTGTATACTGATTCCTGAGAGGAGGGGATACGTAATTGATTGTACTCGATTATTAACACTGAGTGATTAGTATTTTAACCCCTGAGGGATGGAAACATGTTGGTTTGGGTGCTACCAACATTCCAACTTCAATAACAATAATAATATTCTCAATTTAACCTTAGACAAATCATGTGAGTTTGTTTTTTTACTAGAACATGTAGCTTATAATTATATCTGTGCTTTAATGTTATTTTCCCCAATATTGCAGACATTTCAGTCAATATTTTAAACAAAATGAATACAGTGAGTGTATGAGATTACTTTCCACCAACAGGAAATTAATCTATTTCTCTTTTATTGGGGTCAGATGATCCTCAGTGTTCGGTTCTTCATTCTCTAACTTAGGGCCTCATGCAGTAAGCGACGAATATGTGAAATCGGCAAGCTTACCGATTAGTCATGTTATTGGCGATTTTCCCTCTCCGTATGCAGTAAGTGCCGAATACATTCAAAATGAAGCCGAAAACAAATCCGCCCACTCTCACGATGATTTGCCGATCACACACAGGTGTATCGGCGTGCATGGCGGGGTGCTGTTAGGTTGCCCAATCACAAATCTTGCTGAATCAGGCGAACCAAGCATGTATTGGATAGCGCGCCATATTTAAAGGCAACGTGTACTGCTAATCATTCTCTGTGTTGTTGGGAGTGAGAGAGAGAGACGCACAGAGCTGGGTGATTTAAGATTTGCATATTGACTGAGAGACTTGTTGTGTATTGTGAGAGCTTTGTCCTTTGTTGTTTTGTTTACATCTTTGTCTTGTTTTATATGTGGAAGTGTTTCGTGTGATTGGCTGTACATTTGTTGTCTGTTTTTTGTGAGTGCTGTAAGTATGCCCGCAAAGCGTGGGAAGAGTGATGCTGGTGGGAGTGGGAGTGCTACTCGTGCGAGTACGCGTCGGAGTGAACGTACTGTTCAGGGGAGTGATGTTGCTAGGAGTGCGAGTGCTGTTGCTGCGAGTGGTGTTGCTGGGAGTGTGAGTGCTGTTGCTGGGAGTGGGAGTGCTGTTGCTGCGAGTGGTGTTGCTGTGAGTGTGAGTGCTGTTGCTGGGAGTGGGAGTGCTGTTGCTGGGAGTGGGAGTGCTGTTGCTGGGAGTGCTGGTGCTAGGAGTGCGAGTGCTGTTGCTGGGAGTGCTGGTGCTAGGAGTGCGAGTGCTGTTGCTGGGAGTGGGAGTGCTGGGAGTGGGAGTGCTGCTGGTGGCTCAGTTGCAGATGGGGTGTCTGGTGGTGGCGTGCTTGCTGGTGGCCAGCTTTTGGAGTCTCTTCCATTGGAAGGAGAGTCCAGTCAGCACCAGCCAAGCTCTGAGCCTAAACCTGCTCGGAAGAAACGTGTGGAGAAGCCACGTAATCCTCGCTTCAATGACCAAGAAAATAGGGCTCTTGTCACTGGGATTCTGGAGCACTATGACAGTATCTATGGACATTTAGTAGGTAAGTGTACCTTTCCATTTATTCTTCAAATACATGTGATCCTAGGTCATCTGAGTTTTGTTCATATGCAAATATGGGTACAGAATATCTTTCTATGTTAATTAGTGTGGAAACACAGCTTTTTATCATGCGTTACAAGGACAACAAAACTCAGGCGTACAATTTGCGATAACTGCATACAATATTAATGCAACCTTGCTTACATGTATAGGTTTAGTAGTGAATGCTCATGTGCTTCACATATTACACCAAAAACAGCATGTTTGCTTTCTCTTGGAACAGCTAGCAGTGTAGGAAACTGGTGCTTGTATTATTATTAATTAACCTCATATATTTTCTATGTTTTTCAAGGGCGGACAAGTTCATCAAGCAAAAAAGAAATGTGGGACACAATAGTCATTGGTGTCAATGCGTGTGGGAATAGTGTCAGGGACAAGGGGAATTGTCGCAAAAGATTTGACGATATTCGGTCAAAATTGAAAAAGAAAATACAAGACCAACGCGTGCATGCTTCTGGCACTGGAGGTGGGCCGCCACCACAACGTCTGATATTAACTCCATTGGAGGAGCTGCTTCGGGGAAAATTACTTCCCGTCGTCGTGGAGGGCTTGGCCGGTGACCGTGACATTGGAATTTATCCCTCACAATTTCCACCAGGTGAGAAATATTACTGTACTAGGCGTGTCGTTGCTTACAGTTATTTTGCATATTTCCGCTGCTTTTTATACTGTCTTCACAATATAAGCATACCTGCATCTATATATGTATATGTCTGATTCTGTATATATATATATATCTCAAAATAGACATATATGTTGTAGTCCTACTAAAAGCAGTAACTAATATAGCACGTGCCATTGCGTGGTCATTTACATGTGAATTCCCAAAATGCATTGCTGCAGTGGAAGCAATTGATGGTGGGCGTAGATGGGGAACAACAGGGTAGTACACATGTGTAACACATGCTAATGAGAAATTATTACTAGCTACAGGTACAGAACATAAATATGTATAATATTATTGTGTATTTTATTTATTTTACTCCTACAAACACGACATTACTGCCTATTCTAAGCATGCATCAAATATATTGCATGCAACGGCCTACAAACATCACTTGCACTAACACATCTATAGTTGTTTATGAAAAGGTCCATTTTTGCTTTATGTCATATACAGACAGCATAATGAGGCACACGTAGCATATGTTATGTCATTGTGTTCATAACTTAAACACTGCAGACGACTATTTAGCTCCTCTACCATTGTGTTAAAGCAGCTGCAATGAATATCTCATCACAGCATACACGTCAACAGAGGGGGTGGGGTTCAGCACACACACAAATTACAGGGTCATCTTAGGGTCAACTTAGTTCACACCATTTTCACCTGTTTGAAGTAATTGAAAGGTCTGGCTGATTAGGGTTTTTGGGGAAGGGAATACCGTTCTTACAACCTGACTAGCACAACTGAAGTTAATCACACTCATTTGAAAGCTTAACTCTAGCTACTAAATGCCCCAACAAGTCATTAGTTATCAAACCGTACGTCACACATTAGTTCACTCATATCTATAGTTGAACTACTATCAACGACACATTATCACACACTGCATGTGTTGTCTTGTTGAGTGACAGCCACATTCAGGTGTGCCACATCTTCTATTAATGTACCACACATATCCTGTACCAAAAACAAAACTTTTTGCAATATGACCACCTTCATGATAACCATTGTGAATGTTCATCTCATGATAGTTATGTACATTATGATACTGATATGACTACACAACATATGATTTTTATGTACAAATTTAATCAATTTATCCTCACGCATTACTGCAGAAACATAGTATGTTGTATGTTAGGGAACTCAAAAGTTCTAAGTACACAGGCATGTACATTGTTATTACAACTATTTATGTTCACTTGCACACACACATTTTCGGTTAAGGAACTGATGCTGTTACTGTAGGTACTCATAAATACAGAACATACAATAACTGTTTGTTCAATATTTACACATGTAAATGTACAACTAATGTTATTGTTATATATAGTTGCCCCTGGAGGACATGTGTCACCTGAGACGGAACAAGTGTCTTCACCTGGGTCATGCAGCTCAACACACCTAGAAGGTGAGTGTATGAGTTGGTGGCCATATAATATGTGCACTTCTATATGTTATGTTGTCATGTTCATTATTTGTTTTGCACATGTTCTTTAAATAGGATTACTTAGTGTCAGTGAAAATGAAGTTTAAGGCAACATGTATTGTGTTAGTGATGTTAACTATCATGTAGGAGTTCTGAGTTTAGAGCAAGTGTTCATTCATTCATATTTCATACTGAGTCCAAACATTATTCGTAAGTCAAGGTAGATTTTAATGTGAGGTTATGAAACGTATGGAAACATGTTAGGTGTTACTTATGACACAGTATAATTACATAGTAAAACAGCAGAGATTAACATGCCATTTAATAATGTGTACATTTATTTTTAGAACATGATGATGAAGATGATGATGATGCCGCCATAGACACAGAAATACAATCAAGTGACCATGAAGAGGTTCCAATTGAAACAGTTATACCGCCAAATCGTCCATCAACTAACACATACGATGCAATAGTAGCTTCTGAGGGAAAAATTGTGGAAGCAGAAAATCGTCGCCATTCTGATCTGATGACAGTGCTGGAAAGGATGATTGCACTGCAGGAAGAAACGATATCACAATTGGCACATCTCCACAGAGTCTTCATTGAAGTGCCTAAACAGTTGCAAAAAATCAACACCTCATTCGAAGCATTAGTTGTTCAGCAAACCCAAGCAAATTACTTGAGAATGACTACTGTACCACATTTCAACTTCAACACCTCACAGGCAGGATCTTTACATGCTGGTAATTTTTCACCACATGCATCTGATCTTCATTCCCCAGGTCCGAATGTTACCGCTCAAGTAGTAGACATTGCTGTGCAGGTTCCTGACGACATCCTACCGCTGCCATCTGTACAAAATCAGGAGCTGACACCTACAAAGGAGGCGACAAAAACAAAACAGCACAAGCAGTTACTACTGACCAGTTTTTGGACACAAACAAAAAAAGACACACATGAAACAGACCAACCATCACTTGTGCAGTGTGTACCAACTTGCTCACATGTGTCAGGGGGCACAAGCCCTGTCGGTGAGTCACTGGCCAAAAGCCCTGTCGGTGAACAGTCACTGCCCACAAGCCCTGTAGGTGAGTCACTGGCCAAAAGCCCTGTCGGTGAACAGTCACTGCCCAAAAGCCCTGTAGGTGAGTCACTGCCCAAAAGCCCTGTAGGTGAGTCACTGCCCAAAAGCCCTGTAGGTGAGTCACTGGCCACAAGCCCTGCCCGTGAAGTGCCAGAGGCCACTCAAAGTGGCTCTGTTGTGGCTAAAGTTGTTGCAAAACGAAAAAGGAAAATACAAGAGACAACAAGCAGGCCTGTTACTCGCTCTCAAAAGGAACAAAAAAAATAAATGTTATAATTCACTAAATATGTCTTTGGCCTTGTTTTGTTGACTTCAGATTATCTAATTAATATTGTATGTATGCTGAAGACTGTGTTGTTTCCAAACTTTCAAGTATGTTCTTGTACACGTGAAGTTTTGGAAATGTTAACAGTCCTAATTAATGAATAGTGTTATTAATATTGATGTATTAATCGTCTGTTCAGTAATGGTCCACCAGGAGTCAGTTGTTATGTTTAGAGAATCTGCCATTGACTTACCTGCAAAACATTGTATTTGGGTGTGTTACTTGATGTAATCATTGCATGTGCATATTATTCACATGCAATTAAAAACACACATCTATTTAACTGCAAACATCTTTCTTGTCCGTGTACAGCAGGATTATGTGTTAAATATTACTTACCTTTGCCTTGCTTGGCCATTGTAATGTTGTCCTTTAATCATTTATGTGTTCTTGTTTCAAGAACATCTCTGAATGTATACTAATATATATGTAGTATGTATGGATATATGTACACACACACACACACACACACACACACACACACACACACACACACACACACACACACACACACATACAGTGTGTGTGTGTATGTATGTATATATATAGTACTATCTAAACTGGTATAGATGTATTTAAAATAAAACATACACTTCATGCTTCCTTGTGAAAACACAGTATTTGAATAATACAGGCCTAATGTTTGTGAACTATACTACCTGTGAGCCTATAACAGTATTGGCCTAAAACAAATGTTTATTACTTAATTCACTCATGGTTATCCCCATTTAAATAGGTTTCATACAAGGCCTACTTACTGGCATCAATATGTTGTGTGTACTCCTGTATATTATATATATATATATATATATATATATATATATATATATATATATATATATATATATATATATATATATATTATTGGTTTTAACACTACAGCCCTTCTAAATTAAAAAAAAACATTTTTTGATGGTAAATCACATTTACCAGACAGGTCAATGCAATAGGCCATACAAGTTTAAGCCTCTATTATGTTAACCTTTAAATAAATCACACCAATATAAAAATCCCTCTTTACATATAAGCCCTTAAAAGTTGTAATATAAACACACAGACATGTAAAGTTTGTTTTTACAGACATATTGTAATATATATATATATATATATATATATATATATAGCAGTATATATATTTATATATATATATATATATATAGCAGTATATATATATATATATATATATAGCAGTATATATATATATATAGCAGTATATATATATATATATATATATATATATATATATATATATATATATATATATATATTTAGGAGACAGATATATATATATACATATAGACACGTAGTTAAACTGATGCAGACAGGGAGTTAACCAGACTTTCAAATACACACAGAAATTTATGAGGAAAAAAAACATTTACTTTTGCAGGTGTGTGTGTATTTCATTATATGGCTGTGTAAGCACTATTTTCAGACAGTGGTCAATGTTATTTTTCCTCAACCCACAATGTTTCTTAATTAAAAGTCTAGCAATGTTGTGAGAAAGTAGATAAAAAAATGATACATGTTTGTCTGACAAAGGGCTATCACAAACCACAAACGTGAAACCAATTATTTCTACACATCCAATTGGTGCTTCAAACAAGGAGTACAAGTTGATACTTTTTATGACCTTGAAAAGGAAAGACAGCAAATAGTTAGCAATTGAGCAGTTTCTTTCTTATGAGCAAAGAACAGAGAACTGCAGACATCTTTTCTGTTAATCTGCAATGGCTGATGAATTATTTAAAAATATGCATCCGCACAAAGGATACAAATTCATGATAGCAGAAGCGATTTTGTCTGCGTCGGGACACAAAGCCAACACGGGCCAAATCTATGATTTGATTAGAGCCAAGTATCCTTATTACCAAGAACCTGGGCATGCGCGAAATTTTAAATCCTCAGTAAGATTCACTTTATCAACTAATGACTGTTTTGAACGTGTGCAGGATAAGCTACAAGACAGGTATGGTTTTTGGAAGCTTGCTAAGGAAAAACATTTCACCGTGAAAGAGGGCACACATATTGTGCTAAATGGCATATTTATTCCTAATGCCAATAGCAATGGATCCGCTACTACTGTTCCGTGTGAATCGATACCTGCTGCAATATCTGCACCCTCCATTCCTGAAACCCACATTGTACAAGAACATAACTACTATGATTATGTACCAAGCCTTTCAGCTGAAAATGCATTGGAATGGGTACCCGAAGAAATGAACCTACCTCCGGACCAATTGTTTGAAGAAAGCTGTGGCGATTCCTATGAGCGCTTCATGGAGGAGATGTGTGTCATACAGGATTCAGCGTTTGGGTCAAGCGTGGATGCAAATGCCTTGTTTTTCTGGAGCGACCAGTTGCAGCCAGACGAAGTGTTAATTCTACAAGAATGGTAAATATAACAATCGTTATGCGTTGACTCTGCGTTTATTTATTTTTTATTTTTTCCGAACCACCATTTTCACTTTAAATGCGTGGATACACCGTAACATTGCAGACTGCATAACATGTTGCGATCACAAACAAATTGTTTCCTATTACAATATAGTAGAACCTGAAAGAGTAGTACACATTGCTGACGGAATAAATATACGTACTTTCCTATCCATTTAAACATATTAGCAACATGTTACCATAACTCTAACACATACCTGTTTTGTTATCATGCAACATCTACAAAATACAAAACCGGGTCCACCACGTATGACGTGGGACCCTTGTCATGTGCCAAGGCGTCCTTAAAAAGGATTACGGATGTAAGTCCCGCCCCCAAACGACATGCGCGCGTCAAAGCCTATTGGCTGTGTTGTTTTGTTATAGTTACGGTAACTGCAGTGTGTCATGCGTGCGGCTCAGTGTTTGTAGGCGTACACTGGGCGTTAGCCGAATGTTAATTGAGTGGGAGGAGTGTTTGCGTGCGCTTCACGCTGCCTTAACATGACGTCACACGTATTGCATTTGCGCATTGTGTTATCGGCCGTGCTTTCTGTCCACACACGTCTGTTTAAAAAGAATACAGATGTACTCGTTTAGAACGAATGTAGTTTCGCCTTCATAGTATTTGAAATAAATATTTTATGGTTAATGGTATTTTCAACATGTATTGAACGCACAACGTACGCATTGTTTTGCGCATGCGCTAACAGTTAGTCGACCCAAGCGTGAAGTGCGTGCGCACACTAAGATGTGCGCGCACATTTTTCAGTATACAGGCAACGTTCACTTCATATACATAGTTATGCCTGCTAATAATTTAATGACAGATTACATAATGATGTACACTTGTAGTTCTAACATATAAGTGACTGACGTGTGTATCTACACAATCATATAGAGCTGTGTAACGCGTTGTCACGGATACATATATAGTAAGGTGCCATCTTTGACCATCATGTGTTTGCTGTATTTCAGAGATGTCGGGGAAGATACAATCGGATCAATGTATGATTTCAGAAGAGTCTACCTTTATATGAGATGATTGTGAGGAGGAGCCACCGACTACTATACTACATATGGAACTAATTTTATATTGCTTGCAGCGCTTATTAACAAACAATTAAAAATGTGATACCCTTATGCCTATATTGCATAAGCACTTAATTAACATAATGATGTTGCAAAAGAGTGCCTCATGAATTTTTATTGAGTGTTCTTTAATTACTACTAGCATTTTATGGCATGGTGTGTTTTATATATAACAACCATTCCCACTCTGCTAACACATTTGTGTATTCTATTGTGTAATGGAACGTATGACTGTCGAAACTATGTAACAATAATAATAATATGAGCATGTTCATGTATAGCGCTGCTAGTTGTACGCAGCGCTTTACAGACACATTTTTCAGGCTGAGGTTCCTGGCCCGTGGAGCGTACAATTTATTTTTTGCCGCCTGAGGCACAGGGAGATAAAGTGACTTGGCCAAGGTCACAAGGAGCCGACACCGGGATTTGAACCAGAACTCCCCTGCTTCAAACTCTCAGTGCCAGTGTGTGTCTTTACTCACTGAGCCACTCCTTCTCCCAATGTAAAGGACACTTACAACCAACTAGCCATTTCTTGTTAAAAATCTCTTGTTACATGGGTATGTTGATAAAATGGTTTGGGACTGTAGCAAATAATGTTATTGCCTAGATGTTGTGGTCCCCTACAATGCATGATGTTCTGAATATTACATCAACATCATGTAATGAAGTACGTTTCTGTGTATATTTCATTAACCTAACTAACTATAGTTTACTGTGTTTATTAAACGTTCTAAAAATAAATAGTACAGTCAATATGATGATATAAGCTACCATAATAAAGCTGCTGTTATCATTTGTCGGTGTTATACATGGATCCTACACAAATTGATACAGACACAAACAGTTGTCTTAAAAAGTGTGCCTATGCTAATGTGCACGTGATTGACGTTTAAATTGTGAGAATACTTGATACTTATCATCATGATAATGATGAAGTGACGTGAATGACATTCCAAATATATTACCAACATTGTCATAGTGGGAAATTAGAAATGCAAAATTACAGTAACATTTGCGACAAAATTGTGGTTTCTGTTAACAGTTTGACACTTGGTACATGTAGGTCACATCCACACACGTGTGACTTATACATACACATGTCACAAATTTAAATTAATGTTGACTATTAATTCCTAGCATTAATAAACAGCTACATTGCTAAATATAAGATGTACTACGCATTGTTGTGATTACAGGCATTCATGCATGGAGTGTTATGATCAGTCAATTGCATCCGTGATGAATGAGCTCCCGTAAGTAAACAAATAAGTACAGTTATCCCCTTTTCTCCAAACACCTCTATATTACATGAATGGAATTTATAAGGAAACATACATAAAATGTGATGAAATGGGAGTAATCATTTTCTAATACAATGCACATGAAACCTCAAGAGTAGCTAAATGCATATACATGATACAGAAAGTACATGTATGTTACATTTGTCTTTAAACCAATATGTTGGGTTTTTACTTCAAATAATTATAGGAAGATTGAGGTAGGCACATCTTATGAGAGATGTCAGCAAATATACATACCATGATCAGTCATACTGGAGATATACCTATAATGCAATGGAACAATATTTAAATTGCAAACATTGACATGCCATCTTCAGTACCGTAAGCAACACAGCAAAGTGTGTATTTGGTGTTAAATGTGCAACACCATGTATATTTAATCACATTCAAAATGTAAAGCAGGCTGGTGTACACATCATATGGATGTACATGTTACACTGCACCAATAACATTGTATGTAAGCATACTGCAAGAATGAATGACTATGCCCATACTATGTGTATTGTGTTAGCATAAGGAACAACACAATGCTAAAATATAACTGCTTTGTTACCCCAGTTGTATTCACATACACACAACTAATGTACAATTTAAGAGGGATTATATAACCTGTGCAACAATAACATACCGGTGCCACATCCCTTTGTGCACACAGCAGAGAAAAGAAAGGTGTGCAACCCATATTCATCTGTGTCCTAACAGAAGGTTATATCAAAAAACATTATTGTTAATATAACATAATTTAACTATAAAAGTAGTACTAGGAACATATATGTTTTTACTTACAAGAAAAAAATGAATTGATGAGATTCTGGCGTGTCTGGCCACCACTGGCTGTTTGTTCATTTTCAGCAGCTACATGGGTGGGATGCTCGTCTACCAAAGGCTCAGCTAGGTCTGATTGTACATTGTGCCTGAGTGCAACATTGTGCAAAATGCAACAGGCAAGGATAATATCAGACACTTTTTGAGGCTTGTATAGAAGAGCCCCACCAATTCTGTCCAGACACCTAAATCTGGTCTTGAGTAGGCCAAATGTCCTCTCTATAACAGATCTTGTAGAGATATGGGCTGCATTGTACCTCTCCTCTGCTTCACTTTGAGGGTTTAGCACCGGAGTCAAGAGCCACGGCCTAATTCCGTATCCCGAGTCACCTATAATCAATGGAGCACACATAAGCTTACATTAGTGATAAGATTCTACAATGCCAACATTCCTAAAGAAAAATGTGTTTTGTGTTAGAACATCTAAATCTGTACTCACCCAGCAGCCAACCATGTTCAAAATGTCCCTCTTCGAACGCATGGAAGACTGAAGAGTTCCTCAGGATAGAGGAATCGTGACTGGAACCAGGGAATTTGGGTACCACATGCATTATCCTCATCGTGGCATCACATACCACCTGTACATTGAGTGAATGGTAGTGCTTACGATTGCAGAAAACATGCTCACTCTGACTAGGTGCAATCAAAGCAACATGTGTGCAATCGATTGCACCCAGCACACATGGTATCCCTGCTATATTATAAAAGCCAGTCCTGACTTCCAGCCACTCTGTCGCCTCTGTAGGAAAATGAATATAATTCCTAGCGCGTCTATTGAGTGCATAGAGAAACTGGGTAAAGGCCCGCGAGAATGTAGATTGCGAGACCCCGCCCACTATGCCCACAGTTGTCTGGAATGACGCGGAAGCAAGATAATGTAATGAGCACAGCATTTTAACAAGCCCAGGGACTGCACGACCTCTGGCTGTCACAAAATCTAAATCTCCCCTTATCTCTTCATAAAGAGGTAAGATTGCTGCTGAACTCAAACGATAGCGACTTACTATCTCCTCCTCACTCATCCCATCTAACAGGGTTCTCTCCCTGTACACACGCGGACGAGCCACAACTTGTCTCCTCTGTCTTCTCCTCTGATCTCCTGTCCCTCTACCTGTCCCTCGGCCTGTCCCTCTCCCTGTCCCTTTCGTATCCGCGTGCCTGTCCCTGTCACTGTCCCTCGGTCTGTCCCTCCCTTGCCCTATATCATTCTCTTGATTAGCAAGCATGTCATAGAAAAGAATGTTCCTCCGTCTCCTAAACAATCGCAACATTTTGAAATGAGTAGCTGTGAATGAGCAGGTAATGGGCGTCCTTTAAATAGGTATGTGATGATGTCAGGTGACATAGTAAAATGCAAGGTGTTACATTAACATAATAAAGTACTTCTGTGCCAAGCTGTGTGCAGTTGATCTTAGAAGTATTTGTTGTGTGTATTCTGCAGGGAATGATGATATTTGCCAATGATGTGACGTGAAGCTTTGTACAAACATTGCTTGAAAATAAATAGTTTAATGTGCAATGCATGTAACACTTCTGAACGCAACAGTCAGTCATGTAATTAGACAAAAAGGCTGAGATTGACGTGGGAAAAGTTTGGTGTAACATGTGTAATTAGCCATGTTATTGTCACATGTTGACAACAATGAATTGTCGTGTGCATATGCATGCATTTCTGTAATGAGGATAGTTGCTATAGAATGAGTTTACAAGGTGTCACAATGATTAATTACTGTACATGTGTGTAGAAGTTAGGTTGAAGTGCTTGTAATGCAACGGTTACAATGTAAACATGCAATGTGATTGAGCGTCCAATAAGTGACGTCATGAAAATAGGGAGGACCAAAACTAGATGTAAACATGAGAATAAAGATGTACATGAACGTTTAAAGATGCGTCACACATTACAAGCATTGTGTAATGTAAAGGAACATGAATATACGGTGTATGTGTGACATGTGTGACATGTGTAACATCATGTAAATAATTGTCGCTCAGTTCAGTAAAATGTGTGATATGATGTGAGGTTCTCCTTTAAGAGTTGAGTATAGGATTTTCCCTTGACACATCATCACATGATGAGTAATGTGACACGCAAATGCTGAAAACATGTAAAAGTACAATGTTATGCAAATAATACACGTCAGCTGTGACACAATGCAGGGAATGCCCCCCACACTGTAATGCAAATGACGTTTGTATTGTGAGCAATGAAACGTAAACAGTACTATACTGTTATACGTCCCCGCTCCATTGACTCCATTGATGTACAGAAGAGTTTTTTTTTCTAAGTGCCGTTCCGGCAGCCTTAGCGATCGTTCTCCCCTCCAACCTGCCAACTTTAGTTGGCGGGAGAAATTGGCCATAACATCTCAATTTGGTAGTGCAGATCAGCCCCGATAAGCTGATTTTGGTTCTTGAATCCAGCCGATTTAAAAAAGTGCCGATCAGTGGCGAAAACAGGCTTATCGGCAGCCGACTGGCCATAACAAAATTATCGGCTACGAAACCTGCCGAAATCAAGCACTTATCGGCGCTTACTGAATCTCAAACCCAATTTTGGCTATAAAATGCCGAAAAAATCCTTATCAACGCTTACTGCATGAGGCCCTTAATCTCTAACCTCTCCGGTACAACTGCTGCAAAACCTGGCAATAAGAAAAGGAAAATCCGTCATGTAAAGCTGGGAGTTGGGGCACTTCTTGTGATTTTACTTCACTGATATTGGTACTGTATAAGATAAAGACAACCTCCAGAACTACAGACCAATTACGTCGCCCAGCCTAGATAAACAGGATTTCGTAGTGAATACAACACAATGGGCCACATCCAAGTCGTAGAAGTAATAAATACGATTGACCACTGAGCTTAGGATTCGTAGACTACGAACAATCATTTGATTCTATCTACACCTCAGCAGTCTAAAATCCATAAAGAAGACAAAGTGATGAAGAAGTGAACATTGATATTATAAAGAATATTTACGAGAATGCTCCATCAGCTATTAGATTACGTGAAGATATAAGCAAGATAAGGATCAGCAAGGGAGTGTGATAGGGAGGCACCATGTCACCCAAACTTTCAGAGAAACACGAAGAATTGTTCAGGACATTATATATAAGAAAAAGAAATCAAAAGCAACTGTGACTACTTGAGTCACCTATGATTTGCAGATTACATTGTTATTTTTGCAACAGCAATACTTCATCCTCCAGGACAGAGTAAAAAAAGAGTAAAAGAGGAAGAGGTGTAGAATGAGCAGGATACAGAGGGGATGCCTTCACAAATGGAAGCCACCATCTTAAAATAGTCAGTAAATTCCTGAGGTAAAATGGAAGAAGAAAAGTAGTTAGATGGTGGTCAGAGTAGAAAGTCGAATACAGAGAGGGAGCGTGGGCTAGACGAAGTGGGGTATGTACAGCATGAAAGGACGATAGGTCAGAATTGTACTTCATGATAAGGTTGTTGGGTCAGTACAGTAGCAGAGAGGAGAGGGAGGAGGGCAAAGTGGAGTTGAGAGTCGTTAGCTTAATGAAATGCAGGTCTCTGCAGAACTGAGGGGTAAATGGAGGCGAAGAACAGGAGAATTAAGAGAGAGTAAATGAGATGAAGTGATGGTCAGAGAGAGGAAAGGGGAGAATAGAGAAATGAAGAGAGAAGCTTCTACATTATATTCGCATTTAAGGCCTCAGAGCACAGACAGAATACACTGGTCACGCTGTGGAAGGTGCCCTTGAAAAATTGTTTTGTTTTTTGTCCAATGTGCTCCATTGATGGTCAGAGACCCATAACTCTGCATTTACAACCTTTATACTTGTTTGAGAGCCATATTTCTCCTGTAACTCTGCTGCATGTGGCTTGTTTCAGAATAATCAGCACACTCAGGGACTTCCTATGAGAAGCAACTAAACCTGAATATTCCCTAAAGGTGACCATACTACTCGTAACAAAATAACCTTTCTGTACACAAAAGTGTGAGGATCAGGCGCAGGCTCTGCCTCGTGACATTTCCTGTGATTTTTCCGGTGTTGTCAGGATAGGGCGACGGCTCCACCCCTGTGAAGCTCTGGTCACCTGATAGGCGCCAGCTTTGTTCCTGCCTGCTGTGCAGCTCTACACCTGATTGGCTCTTCCTGCTTTTTAGGCTCAGCCTTTCCACCAGGAAGTTGGCTGAGAATAATCACTTGTTACGTCGTGCTGATGGCAAGCACTCTGTCTCGCCTTGTCCTGCCCGACTTCGCTGACCTCTCTAATCTTCGACCTCAGCTAGTGACCCCTACGACCGCACCTCTCCTACCCCAACCCATCTACCCACGACTACGAACCTGCACACCGGACAAGGTCTCGTGGCTCCAGGTCAGTGTTTCCAAATCCCCACCTCGGCATCGTGGGTCTGTCCTGCTGCGGAGAGCACCCGTTACATTATGCTCAGCCCCGCAAACACGAAGCCCTCTGAGGCGGGTCGAATCCTGACATCGCACGCCAACCTGTTCAAAAGACTGCACCAGCACCTGGACCAAAATGACAAACGTATGGCTCAGATCCAGGCTATGGTACAATCCACAACAGACCAGGTACAGCGACTAATGCCATTTCCCCAGCAGCGGCT
This sequence comes from Ascaphus truei, assembly GCF_040206685.1. Lineage (NCBI taxonomy): Eukaryota > Metazoa > Chordata > Amphibia > Anura > Ascaphidae > Ascaphus > Ascaphus truei. The sequence continues at coordinate 12,889,614 of NC_134498.1, forward strand.
GTCCCGGAACCAAGCCCCATCCACATTGCTTCCGAACTACGATTTCCTACACGTAACTGCTTTGGCGGAGACCTACTCAGCTGTCGCGGGTTCTAAAACCAATATTTTATTCCGTTGAAACTGGCACCTTCCTGGTTTGTATATCAGTGATCAAAAGTGGCATATATCAGGTCACCGTTAACTGATGCAAGCCTTGCTTGGGCATCACCTATCTGGGAGCAAAGACCAGATCTCACAAGTAACTTATCTTTATTCACACGAACTCCGTAGGGTCTTCGACACTTTAGGACGCAAGGACACAGTCGAGTACCGGACTCTCGCCGCATTGAACAGATGGAATGATGAAGCACTGGTACTGGTATTCTGGCAAGGCCTTGCTGAGAATCTCAAGGACGAACTCTCTGTGCTGGAATAACCTACAGAATTAGAGGATCTCATCGCTCTATGCATCTGCATGGACCAGCGTCTACAGGAGAGTAAAGCAGAGAAAACTCAGCGCAGAGGAGGTACTCGTTCTCTCCAGAGTCACTCTGCAGTTCCCGTTACAGAATTCCTCAGAACCTGAAGAATCTATGCAGCTCGGTGGTAGCAAGTTATCTGCCAGCGAAAAGCAGCGCAGGCGCAGTTCTGGGCTCTGTTTGTATTGCAGTATCGTCGGATACCAGGCTCTCCTTTGCCCCAATAAAAATCGGGAAAATGCCAAATCCCAGTGAGAACCAGCAGAATCACACAGGGAGTATTACATCATTCTCCCTCCGGCCTACCTACTAGGTTGCTGCTATCTAGCAAATTAACTGGGAAATCCTTCTTGGTAAAGACTAGGGCCTTTCTGGACTACGGGTCAGGCGGCAAATTTATCGATCAGGGTTTTCATGTTGAGACATCAAATCCCGTTGGTACAAAGAAAATCTCTTGTAGGACTGGAGGCAGACCTCTACAGCCAGCATTCATTACCATAGAGTCGGCTCTGTTACAGTTTGAGACGGCTGCAGATTATACGGAAGAGATTCATCTGGACGTTATCAACTCCCCCACTGTTGATGTCATTCTAGGATTGCTGTGCAAAAAAAGAAAAATGTGCCTATAGCGCAAGTGCAATGAATAAATATAGTGTAAAATAAACACTACTAGTGTGTACCAAAATCTCATATACCTATAAGATAGGCTGCCAGGACAAATGAGATCAATACAAATCACACACAGATAAAAAACAAAAAATAGTCCGGCGCCTAAAAGGGTTGGTGGGAGTTTTTTGACGAATCTGGACAATCTGCAGAGTGTCGAACGGTTTGTGCAGAACGAAGCGGCAAGTGAGTCACACTTCCGCATGTGTGCGCGCAACCAAGGAAACGCTCGGGAACGGTATACAGGACTTTTGAGTGCAGGCAGAGTTGCGAGGCTCGACCCAGGCGGTGGCATCAACAGTGACTCACCAGAGTGGCGGCGTATGCGACGGCGGGACCGGCCATCTGTGGAAGGAACAACCAAAGTCCCGGTTTTGATATCCGCCTATTGGGAAAGAGTTTACCAACCATGCCTTCAAAATCCTACTTGTTGTAAGTAGGTTTTCAATTTTTACACTACTGGAACGGAGTTCTCACGTCATCACTCCCTGTATACGATATAATTCTTTTTATGTGTATTTGATTAAATTTGTCATTTTTGGCTCATCAATAGGTGTTGTTTAGTTTAGTGTTAGTTGGTCTGTTTGGAGTTTAGTGTTTGTTGGTCTAGTTTGTATTGTTTGTTTGTCCTATCAACAGTTTTATAGTTATACACTATGATTGCCCTCTGGTTTTTTTTCTCCACATATTATGAGACAACCTTCAAGATCCACCTGAAGACCCCCAGTTCAACAGGACTGAACATTGTATATGGTCAGATATTTCTAGGATTGCTGTGGCTTCAACTTCATAATCATCTTGTTGATTGGACAGAGTCTTGACTTGTCCATGGGCGTCCTCGCTGTCTAAAGAACTGTTCCATACCATCGCAAACTCTGTCTGGAATTTCTTTGCTGTCCGAGGTGAATCCCGACCTACCCAGTATCTACTCCATCTTTCAGGATGAATGCGATACAGTGCCCGAGCCATATTGGGGAATTGTAAACTGTCAGCTCTGCAACCCAATCATGGCAGAAACACTGTTTTGTGTTAAAACTGTATAAGTTTGTCTTATTACTCCAGGAGTGTTAAGCAGCGGACATTTCCCTGCTTCAGCACAGACCAGAATAGTAAGGGGAATGAATTACATTCAGATCCCCCGGTATATGCCCGAGAACCCCAGAACCAGGGTGGCTGAGGGGTACAGCTGAGACAAAACAGCCGAGACTTATATATATTTTGTGGTAATTTTGGGGGGTTTCTGAAAGCTTGCTGGGTATCTATGTTTGTTAAGTTTGTCCAGCTGGTCTCAGCTGTTTTGGAGGTTAGTGGCTCCTCCCATCCAGGGTTTAAAGCTCTCCCCTCCCCACTGTCCAGGTAAGCAGGTTTTCTTTTCATGTAGCTGGTTGCGACAGGCTCAATGCCAGGACCACCCTTCCTCTAATTATAGAGGTAAATAAGGATTTTAATCAGTTAGTGTTAGGACCTGCGATATTATGGTCATGCCTTGAAAGTGGCTCACAGGCTTATTGTAACACCTGTATGCCCGCTGACCTGGCCAGTCCCCAGTACTGAGGTGGGAAGGGTTTTACCACGCACCCACAGCAGTGAGGGCGTGCCCGGAGTGTGGTATGGCGTTGCCGGGCCTGTAGAAAGATGGTTAGTTATACTTGCAACGCCTCGGGATTCAGAGTAAGGATAGTGATGTCCGTGTGCCAGAGTCCAGGGGTACAGAGAGCAGGATCGTAATGTTCGTAAGCCAGAATCCAAGGATAACAGAAGTCAGCAAGGTCGTGTCCGTAAGCAGGGTTCCAGGGCAGTAGAGAGCAGGATAATCCAGTACAAGCAGAGTCAAGCCAGGGAAATCCAGGGGTAAGCAGGAGCAGGAACAGAAGCTGGAAAACACAGGAGAGCCAAGCATAGGACTGCACACACAGAGGTTGCAAAGAACTATGCAGAGCAATGAGTGAGAGGACAGACAGGGGTTATAAAGGAGGGAACACCAATGGGAGAGAGAGGAGGAGCAGAGGTGGAGTGAGAGGCAGCAGGGATAGGTGAGAAGGAGAGAAGGAGGAGACAGGTGAGGCAGAGAGGGAGATAGCTTGTAAAGCATGAGAGGAGGAGTGTGCGCGCGCCCTCAGTAAGGTTACAGTGTGCGCGCACAGGCTGTGCCAAGAGGCGCGCGGAGCGCCGCGGGAGCACCCGCCGAGGGCGGAGGAAGAACCGGAGGAGGGTCTGCAGGAGGTAAGGGGACCGGAGCAGGAGCAGAGGGAGACCGTGAGCGGGGAGCACTATAAAGGGAAACGGGAGAGTGAGAAGGCGCGCGTGCCCTGCGGGGAACGGGCGCAGACGCTGGGAGAGCGTCAGGGACTGCCGCAGAGGGACGGATGCGGGAGGAGGAAGGGAGAACAGAACGGGGAGGCAAGGAAGGGACATGAGAGGCAGGAGGAAGCGCAGCGCCAGGGACACATGGAGGGGAAGGAATACCCTGAACCGTCATAGGATCGATCTCCGGGCGATCCAGCCATGGCTTCTGGGGAAATTTCAGATGGAATTGCCGGAGGAGTTTGGGAGCATGGATGTGACGTGCTGGAACCCATGAATGTTCTTCTGGACCATACCCCTTCCAATGGACGAGAAATTGGAGTTTGTTTCTGGACCAACGAGAGTCGATTAAAGAGTGAATTTCGTACTCTTGTTGTCCAAGGGTAGTCACTGAATTGGGTTTTCGGGAAGGATCCGGGAAGTGCGAGCTCTGGATGAACGGTTTGAGTAAAGATACATGGAATACAGAAGGAATCCTCATGGTGGGAGGCAGTGCTAAACGGTAGGCGACCGGGTTGATCTTTTCTATAATCTTGAAAGGACCCAAAAATCTTGGAGATAATTTAGGAGATGGAGTCTTGAGCCTAATATTCTTTGAGGACAACCACACTCTGTCACCGGGTTTGAACGAAGGACCCGGTTGGCGACATCGATCTGCCTTAGTCTTTTGTTTTGAGACGGCAGTTTGTAGAGACTTAAGGATCCTCTTCCAAGAATTCTGAAGGGTCATAACATGGGAGTCCGCTGCGGGAACGCCAGAAGGGGGGGAGGAGAGGGGAAGACTGCTAGCATGAAAACCGAAATTGATGAAAAAAGGAGATTATTGTGTAGATTCATTCTTAAGAGAGTTGATAGCAAATTCGGCCCACGGGAACAGGTCCACCCAGTTGTCTTGCGACTCGGATACGAAACATCTGAGATACTGCTCTAAGGTCTGATTCATCCTTTCAGTCTGACCATTGGTCTGAGGGTGATATCCAGAAGAAAAAAAAGAAGAGAAATCCCAAGTCTCTGGGAAAACGCACGCCAGAACTTAGAGATGAATTGAGAACCTCTGTCAGAGACAATTGAAATGGGAACGCTATGTAATCTGAAAATTTCCTTGGAAAAAATATCGGCCAAAGTAGCAGAATTAGGAAGACCCTTGAGGGGAATAAAGTGTGAGTGTTTAGAAAATCTGTCTACCATGACATGAATGGTATTCATTCCCTTAGAGTTGGGAAGTTCGACAATGAAGTCCATAGAGATGTGTTTCCAAGGTTGCTCCGAGATGGGAAGAGGCAGGAGAAGACCCGAAGGTTTTGTGATGGGCAGATTTACTAGTGAAATCAAAAATGTCCTTGTTCATCTTAGGCCACCAAAATGTCCGTTTAATAAGATCTGTTGTCCTCCTTGAAGCCTGGATGACCGGCCGATCTAGAAGAATGTCCCCAAAGTAAGATCTTGTGGCGAAATCGAGGAGCGTCCCTCTGGTACCCTGAACCTGCTGGGAATGTGAACCTGGGCCTTGTTGATTTCATCCAACACATCAAAATTATTGGCAGAGATTATGCACTTGGCAGGAAGAATAGGTTCAGTGGACTCATTGGATTCGTTCTCCGAGGCGAACTGGCGAGAGAGAGCGTCCGCTTTGATGTTTTTGGTACCTGAAATATACAAAATGGTATAGTTGAAACGGGAAAAAAAAAGAGAGACCAACGGGCCTGACGGGATCCTAATCGTCGAGCCCCCTAGATATACAGCAAATTTTTGTGGTCGGTGAGGATGGCAATAGATTCCTTGGTGCCCTCTAAAAGATGCCGCCACTCCTGAAGAGCCAATTTAATGGCCAATAGCTCACAGTTCCCAACATCATAATTTCTCCCGGCAGACGAGAATTTCCGAGAAAAAAAACCACAGGGATGGAGTTTTTCTTGGGGAGAGGATCTCTGAGAAAGAACTGCACCTGCTCCCACATCCGAGGCGTCAACTTCCAATGTGAAGGGAAGAGAGGTATCCGGGTGACGTAGAATGGGTGCAGAGACGAAGGCTTTTTTGAGAAACTCGAATGCGTCAATGGCTTCGGGAGACCAAGACGTGGTGTCGGCACCTTTTTTGTCAAGGCAGTGATGGGGAGAGCAATGGAAGAAAAATTACGGATGAATTTCCTGTAATAATTGGCAAAGCCGAGGAAACGCTGCACGGCCTTGAGAGAATTTGGCAGCGGCCAGTCGAGAACAGACTTCAGTTTCTCTGAGTCCATAGAAAAACCCTGGTTGGAGATAATATAGCCTTGGAAGGCAGTAGAGGTCTGGTGGAACAAACATTTCTCCATCTTGGCGTATAGGCGGTTAGCACGAAGCCTAGAAAGCACTGGTTTGGTATGGTGAATGTGTTCCTCTTAGTTTTTAGAAAAAATGAAAATGTCATCCAAGTATACGATAACAAATGTTCCCAATACATCCTGGAAAATGTCGTTCATGAACTCCTGGAAGACAGCAGGAGCATTGCATAAACCAAAGGGCATTACTAGATACTCAAAATGTTCAGATCGCGTATTAAACTCGGTTTTCCACTCGTCCCCCTCCCTTATGGAATGAGGTTATAGGCGCCTCTTAAATTGAGCTTGGAGAAGATAGAGGCTTCTTGGAGACAATCGAAAAGTTCAGAGATTAAGGGAAGGGGGTACCGATTCTTTACCGTGATTTTGTTGAGTCCACGAAAGTCGATACAAAGTCTTAGCGATCCTCCTTCTTCACGAAGAAGAAGCCTGCCCCAGCGGGGGAGGTAGAATTGCGGATGGATCCTTTCTCCAAGTTTTCTTGGATATAAGACGTCATGGCTTCGGTTTCTGGAACGGACAAAGGGTAAGACTTCGACTTCGGGAGGATGGTTCCTGGAATTAAATCGATAGGACAATCGTATGGACGATGGGGAGGCAGAACTTCAGCCTGTACTTTGTTGAACACATCCAGGAACTCATGATACACGGACGGAAGAATTGAGAGATTCGAAGGAACGAAATCCAAACCGGCGAGCACCGCAAAAGGAGGAGCCGTAGAGACTGATTCAGCGGAGGAAGGCCACTGGATAGGCAAGGTGCCGGTCCAATCAATGCATGGATTGTGGAGTTGCAGCCAAGGCAATGAACGGTGGGAGAATGGACGATATCAAAAACTATTACCTCTTTTTGGCCGTCGGCCAAGGTCAAAGTGAGAGGAATGGACTCCCAGATGATGAATGCTGGCTGGAGCGGGCGACCGTCGATGGCCTCAAGACCTATGGTTGCTTTTCTCTTGACCAGAGGAATTTGGTTCTCAGAGGCGAAGGCATGATCCAGGAAGTTACCGCCAGATCCAGAGTCAATGAAAGCTTCTACTTCCAGTAGGAGGTCAGGACCCGCCAGCGTAGCAGGAAGCATGAACTTCTTTGGGAGATTCTCAGGGAGAGAGGGGCGAGAAGAAACAGTACCCAGTAGAAGCCCCTCTACCTTTACTGGGTGTTCCAGTTTCCCGGCTTCAGGGAACAGTTCTGGAGGCGATGTTCCGAAGAACCACAGTAGAAACAGAGTCCCTTCTGACGGCGTCGCATTCTCTCTGCGGCCCGAAGTTGTTGGCCACCGATTTGCATCGGATCTGGGGCGTCCAATGCCAGGAGAGGCAAAGAGGGCGACCTGTGAGAGACAACAGGGGAAGAAAGAGAACGAGAACAGTGTCTCTCATGCCGTCGTTCCTGGGTGCGTTGGTCTATACGTATACTGAGAGCGATCAGTTCCTCCAGGGAGGAAGGCCGGGCATGAGTAGCAAGATCATCCTTCTAGGTGTCAGAGAGACCGTGCCAGTATGCGAGTGCCTCATAATTCCATTGAGTCTCCGCGGCGAGGGTACGGAACTCGATTGCGTACTTGGCAGCAGATCTTCGAGCCTGCGAGATATGAAAGAGACAGAATGCGTCCATCTCCCGTCGTGCGGGAGTGTCAAACACTTGCTGGCATTCACGCCTAAATTTAGGGTAATCTTGGGTTAATTCAGTCTTATGTTCCCAGAGGGGAGAAGCCCAAGCGAGGGCGTCACCGGTAAGCAAGGGGTAAATGTAAGCCACCTTAGAGCGGCCGGTAGGAAACTGAGAGGGAGACATTTCGAATTGCACCTCGCATTGGTTTAGGAATCCGCGGCAAGCGAGGGGGTCCCCATCATACCGGTTAGGCGGTGGAATACGGGGTCCAGCATTACCATAAGTCATAGCAACAGGGGGTGACGGAGCTACTGGAGTTTCCTGAACAGAGAGGTTAGACAGTTGCTGGCAAATAGTGGTCAGCTGGTTGCTCACAAATTGTAACTGTTCCAAAGAAACACCTTGGCCCACCTCAGGGGGGGTCTGCATTTGTTGGGCTCTGCATAATGTAACGCCTGTATGCCCGCAGACCTGGCCAGTCCCCAGTACTGAGGTGGGAAGGGTTTTACCACGCACCCACAGCAGTGAGGGTGTGCCCGGAGTGTGGTAGTGCGTTGCCGGGCCTGTAGAAAGATGGTTAGTTATACTTGCAACCCTTGGGATTCAGAGTAAGGATAGCGATGTCCGTGTGCCAGAGTCCAGGGGTACATAGAGCAGGATCGTAATGTTCGTAAGCCAGAGTCCATGGATAACAGAAGTCAGCAAGGTCGTGTCCGTAAGCAGGGTTCAAGGGCAGTAGAGAGCAGGGTAATCCAGTACAAGCAGAGGTCAAGCCAGGGAAATCCAGGGGTAAGCAGGAGCAGGAACAGAAGCTGGAAAACACAGGAGAGCCAAGCATAGAGACTGCACACACAGAGGGTACAAAGAACTATGCAGAGCAATGAGTGAGAGGACAGACAGGGGTTATAAAGGAGGGAACACCAATGGGAGAGAGAGGAGGAGCAGAGGGTGGAGTGAGAGGCAGCAGGGATAGGTGAGAAGGAGAGAGGGAGGAGACAGGTGAGGCAGAAAGGGAGATAGCTTGTAAAGCATGAGAGGAGGAGCCAGAGGTCTGGGAAGGCCTACAAGAGGAGCGTGTGCGCGCGCCCTCTGTAAGGTTAGAGTGCGCGCACACAGGCTGTGTCAAGAGGCGTGCGGAGCGCCGCAGGGGCTCCTGCCGAGGGTGGAGGGAGAACCGGAGGGTCTGCAGGAGGTAAGGGGACCGGAGCAGAGGGAGAGTGTGAGCGGGGAGCACTGTAAAGGGAAATGGGAGAGTGAGAAGGCGTGCGTGCCCTGCGGGGAACGCGCGCAGACGCTGGGAGAGCGTCAGGGACTGCCGCAGAGGGACGGGTGCGGGAGGAGGAAGGGAGAACAGAACGGGGAGGCAAGGAAGGGACATGAGAGGCAGGAGGAAGCGCAGCGCCAGGGACACATGGAGGGGAAGGAATCCCCTGAACCGTCACACTTATACGCTTTGGCCAAAGGGTTAACTAAATTACCCTTTTTTATAAGCGATATATAGGTATATCACTGTGTATTTTTGTCACATTGGATGTTGCTCTGGACTACTTTATTTCTTGTTTTATACAATTAGCCCCGCCCAGTAGCACCCTTATGACACTTATACACATACAGGCATACCCCGGTTTAAGGACACTCAATTTAAGTACACACGCGAGTAAGGACATCGCCCAATAGGCAAACGGCAGCTTGCGCATGCGCCTGTCAGCACGTCCTGAACAGCTCCCTACCTGTACCGAGGATGTGCGCAAGCAGGGAGACTATAGAGCAGGCCTGCACAACTCGTAAAGTGAGAAGGGCCGAACTGCTCCAAGGAAAAAAAATTGGGCCGCACGGGTAAAATCATCATCATCACCATCATCATCACCATCATCATCTCTCCTCCAGCACCTCATCATCATCATCCTCATATCTCCGCCCAGCACCCCTCATCATCATCCTCATATCTCCCCCAGAACCCCTAACCATCAACCTTTGCGATACTCCCCATCTATCTCTCATACCCCAATCTCCTCCCCTCACCCACACACATAATACTCCCCATCCACATCAAACACACAATAACCCCCTGCACACCACACACATCCCACCCCCCTGCACCTCACATCACTCTCCCCCCTGCACCTCACATCACTCTCCCCCCTGCACCTCACATCACTCTCCCCCCATGCACCTCAAATCACCCCCTTGCACCTCACATCACTCTCCCCCTTGCACCTCACATCACTCTCCCCCTTGCACCTCACATCACTCTCCCCCCTGCACCTCACATCACTCAAATCACCCCCCCTGCACCTCCAATCACCCCCCTGCACCTCCAATCACCCCCCCTGCACCTCCAATCACCCCCCCTGCACCTCCAATCACCCCCCCTGCACCTCCAATCACCCCCCCCCTGCACCTCCAATCACTCCCCCTGCACTTCCAATCACCCCCCCTGCACCTCCAATCACCCCCTGCACCTCCAATGACCCTCCGCTGCACCTCCAATGACCCGCCCCTGCACCTCCAATGACCCCCCTTGCACCTCCAATGACCCCCCTTGCACCTCCAATGACCCCCCTTGCACCTCCAATGACCCCCCTTGCACCTCCAATGACCCCCCTTGCACCTCCAATGATCAACCTTGCACCTCCAATGACCCCACTTGCACCTCCAATGACAACCCCCTGCACATGCAATGACCCTCCCCTGCACGTCCAATGACCCCCCTTGCACTTCCAATGACCCCCCTTGCACCTCCAATGACCCTCCCCTGCACCTCCAATGACCCCCCTTGCACCTCCAATGACCCCCCTTGCACCTCCAATGACCCCCCTTGCACCTCCAATGACCCCCCATGCACCTCCAATGACCCCCCATGCACCTCCAATGACCCCCCTTGCACCTCCAATGACCCCCCTTGCACCTCCAATGACCCCCCTTGCACCTCCAATGACCCCCTTGCACCTCCAATGACCACCTTGCACCTCCAATGACCCCCCTGCACATCAAATAACCCCCCCCCCTGCACCTCACCTTCCCCCCCCCAGCACTTCACCTCCCCCCCTTCCCCAGCACCTCACCTCCCCCCCCCAGCACCTCACCTCACCTCCCCCCCACCTCACGGCGGCAGAACAGGCAGGACAGCACGCTCGCGAGCACATGAAGTGCCACACGCATAGAGCGTGCAGTCCTAAGCTAGCACCAGTTAGAAAAATGTTGTGGTCCTCACCATCAACAGAAAATTTAACTATTTCTCTTTTTATTGGGGTCAGATGATCCTCCGTGTTTGGTTTTTCTTTCTCTGGCATAATCTCTAACCTCTCCAGTATAATAACTGGAAAAAGTAAGTGCTGAAAACATGTTGGAGGTTTTGGTGCTACCAATGTTCAAACCTCAATAACAATAATAATATTCTCAATTTAACCTTAGACAAATCATGTGTTTCATGTGTTTGTTTTTTGCTAGAACATGCAGCTTATAATTATATCTGTGCTTTAATGAATACAGTGAGTATATGAGATTACTCACCACCAACAGGAAATGAATCTATTTCTCTCTTTATTGGGGTCAGATGATCCTTAATGTTCGATTCTTCATTCTCTAACCTCTCTGGTACAACTGCTGGAAATCCTGGCAATAAGAAAATGGAAATCCATCATGTAAAAAGGTGCGAGCTGGGGCTCTTCTTGTGATTTTACTTCTCTGATATTGGTATAATATAACACCTGTCGTAAAGAAATGTTTTACTAGCCCTTCTGGCTGAAATTGACTAATAGAGTTGAAGACATATTATATCTTACCTGCTAGTGATTCTAGAAACACACAAGATTAATTAGTTTGGGTGTTTGACTCATGTCATATATGGCACAACTGTGAGCATGTGACCTCTATATAGGACAATGGTTAATACACACAGTCATCTAGCCCATTCACTCTTCTCCAAGCATGGACCCTCGAACGAACAATATCTCCCTGCAATCCATCCCAATATACCATCTGTCATGAATGGCACACTTGTGAGCATTTGACATATGCAACCAGGGCTAATACACACAGCTAACTAGCTGCCCCACCTTTCTCCTTCGCAAGGTACTTCAAATGAGTAATACTGTAGCGCCGACGAGTATTCTAAAACAAATCTGGGGCAATCAACAACAAGACCCAGGTACATGCTGCAACATTTCTGCAGACAGACTAATGGCCCATCGGATTAACAGCGGGGGTCCCCGGCAGTCCCATTCAAACTGCTGTGTTAATCCGATGGGCCATTAGTCTCTGCAGAAGTGTCACTGAAATGTTTGCAGCATGTACCTTGAGCTTGTTGGCGATAGCCCCAGATTTTAAAGCAAGTTTTAGAATACTCGTCGGCGCACCTGTATTTACAGTTACTCCATCACAAAATATATTTAACCTGCTGCCACCACCACCACCACCACCACCACCAAAGGAATTAAATGTACGTACAGAGCCTCTGGTCTCTGTTTATTAAGAAAACTATGCACTTCACGCACAAAAATCTGTTACAGCTAATGTGTCCAAAAAACAAGAAATATACTTAACGATATTTCCATTTTTTATAAATCCTCCAGGACAGTCATAACTAATAGCTGGGGTAGGACAATAACGTTCTGACACAGGTATAAAAGGAGGTGTGTCCTTGTCCCTGGTCAGTTATCGTTTAGCTAAGCTTCTAAAAAGGAACAAAATAAGCATAATACTCAATACTCATAATAATAGTAATTTTATCATAAGGGAGGGAAGTAGACTGCCATGGAGGATTTGAATGGAAATATCGGAGAATATTTTTCTCATTTTGTTCTACATCCTCCATGGCAGTTATAAAACTTATGGGATGTACCAAAGCAATTTGTTCGCTACATGGGGTCCATCCATGGTAGTTAAAGGAATTACAGCTTTTAAAACCTTCCTCCCAAATCTCACACTGGAGATCTAATCATCTGATTTGAGAAGATATGCAACGATGACCATGTTGCTGCCTTACACATATCTAATACGGAGGCCTGAGCCTTTACCGTCCAAGACCTTGCCATTGTAACGCGTAGCTCACCACAAACGAAGCGCGGCCGCGGTGCTGAGGTAGGGGATTGGATAACGCCGACCCACAGCCACGCGGGCGCACCTAGGATGTAGAGTAGCCGTTCAAGCCAGGTCAGGGTTATAGATTGGAGAATGGTTAAGGTACTTGCCAAGTTCAGGAGTGGAGAGTTTCGGATCGTCGTAGTTCGTAGCCAGATTCAGGATTGGAGAGTATCGGATAGTCGGGGTATGTTGCCAGGTTCAGGATAGGAGATTGTCGGATCGTCGGAGTACTTAGCCAAGGCCAGAACTGGAGACAGGAGAATAGTGGTACAAGCCGGATCAGGAGTGGAGAGAAGCGGAGCCCAAGGAGCTAGCAGGGTTCAGGCAACAAGAGGTTAATCAGCATACAAGGATTCAGGAACAAGGACGTGGCAAGGCACGGCATCACAATGACTATGCTCAGCAATGAATGGTTGTAGACTGAGGGTATAAATAGGAGGAGCCTCCAATAGCCAGCCAGGGCGAAACCAGGAAGTGGGAGTCGATTGGCTGCTGGTGCATACAGGTGTGCCATATGATGCAGCCTAATCAGGGTTAAGGATGGAACTGCTCGAGCGCTGTCCCGCGCACATCACGGAGGCCAGGGGGCAGAGTTTAGAGCGTGCGTCACTCCCACGCCGATTCCTGGGACAAGAGGGGGCGGGACCAGTCGCGCGCCGACCCGCGCACGTCACGGAGGTCAGGGGGCGGCGCCGAGAACATGCGTCACTCCCACGGCGGTCCTGACTCTCCCCAGAGCGGGGGCGGAGCTTGACTCGCACGTCAGCAGGGAGGCTGGCCGAACGTACACGTCGTGTGAGAGCGATGGGGGCGGGATCCGAATCCGCGGGCGGTTGATCAGAGTGCGCAAGGTCCGCGCACGTACTGGGACCACGAAATTGCGCATCCTGGGTATCCGTCAGGGATGCCTTCTTGGGTTGAGGAGACGGTCTGCGACCGCCAGGATGGCGAATCCTCAGAGCCATAAGCTCTAATTGAGTGAGTATAAATGGTTTGAGGTCGCTGTGATCTATCTTGAGATGGTTGTGGCAGAGGCAGCTGGCCCTTTTCTAGGAGAAGTTCAAAGAGTTTTGTGGCGTTTTTCTGAAATCAGCTGTCGTTTGGACATATAATGTCAAGGCTCTAACCATGTCTAAGTTATGTAATCGTTTCTCCTTTTCGTTCTGAGAGGGCAAAAGGAAGAAACCACAATTTCCTGATTCATCGGGAATTCGGATACCACTTTAACACAGACGTGAGGAACCATCCTCATCCCAATTATGTCTTGATGAACTTGGAAGTATGGTTCTTTGCATGATAAGGCTTGAAATTCTCCAACTCTGCGTGCTGTAGTGATTACTGTCAAGAACACTGCCTTGAGTGTGAGTTTTTTAATAGATAAGTCAATCAAAGGTTCAAAGGCTGTAGATGAGAATGCCTCAAAAACTAGACTGAGACCCCATGTGGGCATGGGAGTTTTAATCCATGGCTTGACCCTGATGGTTGCTTTTATGAATCTGGCGACCATCTGATTGAGAGTGATTTGCTTATTGAGAAGGGTGCCCAAAGCCCGAAACTTGTACCTTTAATGAGACAGGTTTAAACCCTTTTTTGAATCCCAGTTGTAGAAACGGACGGATCTGAGGAATTGTTGCTCAGAGGGGAGTAATGTCCTTGTGATGACACCAGTTAAAGAATACTTTCCATATTCTGTTGTATATATGAGATAACAACTTTTCTGGACTAAAGAATCAATTACTTGATCTGAGTAGTCTAATGCTCTCAGATGTCTCCTCTCTACCTTCATGGCATCAACTGAAGGAATTCAGGATTGGGATGGAGTATTGGCCCTTGCGTTAGCCCTTCTGGCGAATATAGAAAGTGCCGAGGACTTTCCTGTGAGTCACATGATATTCATGGATGCGTCGCACAGGTAATCCATGACGCCGCTTAGACTTGAAAAGTCCCATAATAGCGTCTGTCTGGAAGTGCCTGATTCAATCTGGTCTACCAAATCGGAGATCCAGATTCTTACTTTCTGGCTATACTGGCTATACTGGCTATAGCACTTACTGATTTCATCATCGCTGTGCCAAGAGTAGTGTACTGCTTCTGCAGTGTGCCACCAATACGTTTTTACATGTGATCTTTAAAGGAAGATCCGTCTTCTAAGGGAATGGACGTGTGTTTTCCTATCCGAGCAATTGCTGCGTCCACTTAAAGAGGGAGACTCCATGATCTGTAGTCTTCCTCCTGGAATGGATATACTCTGAAAAAGCCTCCTTGTTTTCCGTTCTCTTCCATGCAGATTTAATGATATCTTGAATCGATCCGTGGACCGGAAAATATCTAGCTACCTTCCTAGGATCCAGGAATGCTTGATCTAAGACACTTGTTTTTTCTCGGGGTCTTCAATATTATCGTGATCTGCACGCTTTTAATTAATTTCCCAATTGTTTCTACTCTAAATGATCCTTGATCTTCCTGGAATTCCACTTCGTTAGAAGAGGGTCGATCGTCAGCTTCAGACAGGGTTGGTAGATCTTGGAAGTCCAATTATATACAGTTGTCCACTGAAAATTGATATCTGGTACGCTTACGTTTAGGCTGGGATCCTAGTTTCTCAAAGGATAGGATTGCATGAGCGAGGATTTCATCCAGGCAACACATTAATAATAATAGCATGTTCTTGTATAGCGCTGCTAGTTTTACGTAGTGCATTACAGAGACATTTTGCAGGCACAGGTCCCTGCCCCGTGGAGCTTACAAACGATGTTTTTGGTGTCTGAGGCACAGGGAGATAAAGTGACTTGGCCTAGGTCACAAGGAGCCGACACCAGGAACTTAACAAGGTTCCCCTGCTTCAAACTCAGTGCCAGTCAGTGTCTTTACTCACTCCTCCCAATGTGAAGGGGAAGGAGCATCTTCCTCTGTAACTTTAGTAATAGAAGCAGCACACAGTCTTTAGGGGCGAGATGCTCGTATCTTAACTTCACAGATAGCACAATACCTGGACTATACAGTTGGATTTTTAGGATCAACAGCGGGGAATCCAGCTGTGATTGCTCTGATTTGTGCTCTAATGTTTGTATCATAGAAACAGACATGATTAATGAGCAGCTCTCTGGTTCCTGCTTGGAAGCAGCTATACCAGGTGAAGTCCAGATTTAGTACCACCAGCGAACAACTTGTGGGGTAGGCAGGTTGCAAACATCAAAGTTGAAATATATAAAGGAAGTACCACTTAGCTGCTTAAGAGCAGACTTGCGAGGTCACTCTAGTATAGAATGTCAAGTATACTGCACTGTGGGGCATGCAGGATGCGGATGATTGCATGCAATTGTTCTCATATGTTTTGCAAGAGCAGAGGCCTTTAAGTGCTTGAGAGCAGGATTATCAGGCACACTATAGTAAACCACATTGAGGGGTAGATTAGCTGTGCTGCAGGGAGTAACAGCATAGAGGGTCAGAATCCCAGAGGCAGTTACTATTTGCTGGACTTCCTAGATCAGCATCTTGGGCAGAGAGTCTTGCTGCAACCTAGTGCAGTTGGCAAAGGGTTGCCTTTAACATACTTGGCTGAACCTGCTTCTGCACTTTTACGGTGTCTCACGAGACCGGAAGTGGCCACGGATTGGGAACAGGCTCACGGTCCTCCCAGGCTATGGTAAAACCGGAAGTACCATGTTCAGTCTCTCTGGCCCCCTGGGATTCCGTCACCACCACTGTGGCAGCTGCAGGAGAGGGAACCCTGCATCCCCAGACCCCCTGCCCTTTATCTGACTCCAATCTGTGGACACATACCAGAGGGTAAAAAACCTGGCAGTGAGGGGGTCCTTCCCTCATGGATCCGTTTAAGAGCGGGAAACCCAGGGAGAATAACAGGCAGCTCGCCTCAATGTCCCACTGTAACCGGGTCTTCTTAAATGTAAAGAAAATGTGTATGCCAAAAATTGTGTGAAAAAGTGCTGGGAGGATGAACACATCCTTTCCACAGCTAGGGAAACTTGGATAAGCAGTAAGGAATTGACAGAACCGGATACCAGGGGCACCAGAGCATCGTGGCAAACCGCACACCAACCCCAGCGGCCGCTTTTGGGGGTGACGGAAGGTGGACCCACGAGACGACAACCCGCACCGGCTCTCAGTGTCGGAGGATGAGAGACGGTTTAAAGATACACTTGCGTGCCTATAAGGCACTGGCAATTGTAAGTGCCCCAGTGAGGGATTTTTATTTTGTTGTGTGCTTTATGTATTAAATATCCCTTGAACATATTGCACCATAAGTCTTTCATTTTCTTACCCTGCTTATTAACTCTAATCTACCTACCATCACCTCCATATGCTGCACTAATTATTACAGTGACCATTCACCATGAATAGAACCATTCATCTACAGTGGTTTGCTGTCACAAACCTACTCCCTCACCTACTTTTGTATTCACAAAAATAACTGACCAGGGATGGACTGTCACGTAACGGTACTGAGCAGACCGTGCAAGTTCGTTTGGATCGCAAACCAAGACACGGAGTTCAAGAAGCTATGTTTACTTGCAAGGGCAACAGAATAGAAGCATAGAAACATACATAAAACGCACAATTATTCACTGTGTGACCCACCTCTAACCTGGGAAAGGTATTGGCTTTTTCCCCACAGAGTAGGTTACCCGGAGGTGGTGCCAGGGGTAGCCGCAATAGTCCCTCCGTTTCCTGGTTGGTGAAACAGTCAGTTATGGGGTACAGCAATGTCCTGGGGGCCGCTTGGAGAGCGGGCGCAAAATAGATAAAAACAGTCCATGGCACAATTACCAGTAGAGGCTGCCCCACTAGTCCGGGGACCGACCTCCACTGGTTAGTTATTGCAAGAGGTAAAGAGTATCAGCTCCCTGCGGCAGGCAGAAGCTAATGGCTGGAGGAATTCTTCAAAAAGACTTTGGTTGCTTGGCTTTCTTTCTTTTGCTTGGCTCAGGACGCACTAAAAACGTATGAAACCGGACCCATCAGACAGACAGGGGTTTAGTTCCGATAGTCCACTCATGAGTCCTACTGCAAGCAGGACACAGGAATTTAGACTCCCGCAAGAGACTCACAGTACACGCCGCATGGTATACAGATACAGTCCCCCCAAGAACCGGATTCAGAGACAGACTGAGACAGGCTGAGTTGTTCGAAGACACACAGGAACAGTTTGGGGCTTTCAGAGAGATGCCAGAATGCCTGCGCGTGTCAAAGGGTTTTTTCTGGCTTCTTTAGATCTGGCTGAGTTAGGCTTGGTTCCCGCTGCAGCTGTGTGCGCAACTCTCACCAGCAGCTTACCTCCTCCCTAGCTGTCCCAGGCGACACCTCGCTTCCTGGCTCACTGCACACTGTGACGCGTCAGCAAGCAAGGGCTACAACAGGATGTGATCCCGTGCGTCGACGCGTCCCCTGGTGCACCAGGGAGCCAGTCAGCGGGACCCTAGCCTCTGCCTCCTTTCCACTTTCTTTTAATTAAGTGCTGAAGTGCTCACAGTACAAAGGAAGTGTGTGAGAGAGCATGGAGCTGGGCATGAAAGATCACCGAACACCAAACCTAATTACTGGGTCATCTGTTATCCATCACTGCAGCTCTCCGTGCTTCTCCGTCGTCTTGTATCTGGCAGCTGAGGGGGGGGGGGCGTATTGATTTTCAGCCCCTATTCGGGTCTGGGAGGCTCACAAGGGCAGACCGCACTGGCAAAGGTTTGTCACGAGTTTTAGAAAACACTGTGTGTGTATTTACGTGAAATAACAGTTTGCTCTTGGACAGCAATCTCGCACATTACCCCACCCCCCCCGTCATGGCGCACCCACCTGCCCCATTTTGGCCACGATAAAACAAAGTCATTGGTTGACCGGGATGTACCCGCAAAAGTCCTGGAGCTCAACTCGGCATGAGTTACCACACACCACCGCTGTATCTACTCTGGAGATGCCAAAATGCTCCTCCATTTTGGCTTTATGTTTGTTAAATAAAGCATGGCACGGTGTAATATGTATTGTATTGTATGTCTTTATTTATATAGCGCCATAAATGTACATAGCGCTTCACAGTAGTAATACATGTCATATAAATAACAAATAATATAAATAACAGATCATGGGAATAAGTGCTTCAGACATACTGTAAAAGTAACATTAAGGAAGGAGTCCCTGCTCCGAGGAGCTTACAATCTAATTGGTAGGTAGGGAGAACGTACAGAGACAGTAGGAGGGAATACTAGTAAGTGCGTCTGCAGGGGGCCAAGCTTTATGTGTCATGTGTCCATGATTATCCAGTGATACTCATATGCTTCTTTAAGCAGATGTGTCTTAAGGTGGGTCTTAAAGGTGGATAGAGAGGGTGCTAGTCTGGTACTGAGGGGAAGGGCATTCCAGAGGTGTGGGGCAGTCAGTGAGAAAGGTTTAAGGCGGGAGAGAGCTTTAGATACAAAGGGGTAGAGAGAAGACATCCTTGAGAAGAACGCAAGAGTCGTGATGGTGCATAGCGAGAAATTAGGGCTGAGATGTAAGGAGGGGCAGAAGAATGTAAAGCTTTAAAAGTGAGCAGGAGAATAGAGTGTGAGATACGTGATTTAATCGGAAGCCAGGAGAGGGATTTCAGGAGGGGAGATGCGGAGACAGATTTAGGAAAGAGTAGAGTGATTCTGGCAGCAGCGTTTAGGATAGATTGTAGGGGAGACAGGTGAGAGGTAGGAAGGCCGGACAGCAGGAGGTTGCAGTAATCGAGACGTGAGAGAATGAGGGCCTGAGTCAGAGTTTTAGCAGTTGAGTAACAGAGGAAAGGGCGTATCTTTGTGATATTGCGGAGGAAAAAGCGACAAGTTTTAGAAACGTTTTGAATATGAGAGGAGAATGAGAGAGAGGAATCAAGTGTGACCCCTAGGCAGTGTGCTTGGGCTACTGGGTGAATGATCGTATTTCCAATAGCAATGTGGAAGGAGGTAGTAGGGCCAGGTTTGGGAGGAAGTATAAAGAGCTCTATTTTTGCCATGTTAAGTTTCAGTCGGCGGATGGCCATCCAGGATGATATTCCAGAGAGGCATTCAGAACCTTTGGTCTGTATAGCAGGTGTAAGGT
Source organism: Ascaphus truei (assembly GCF_040206685.1). NCBI lineage: Eukaryota > Metazoa > Chordata > Amphibia > Anura > Ascaphidae > Ascaphus > Ascaphus truei. The sequence continues at coordinate 12,909,137 of NC_134498.1, forward strand.
CAGGGGTTGAAAGGTAAATTTGTGTGTCGTCAGCATAGAGGTGATATTTAAACCCAAAAGATGGGATTAGGTCACCTAGAGAGAGTGTGTAGAGAGAAAAGAGAAGGGGTCCCAGGACAGAGTCCTGGGGTACCCCCACAGAGAGATCAATAGAGGAGGAGGAGGTGTTGGCAAAAGAGACACTGAAGGTACGATGGGAGAGGTAAGAGGAGATCCAGGATAAAGCTTTGTTCCGAATACCAAGAGTATGGAGAATGTGAAGGAGAAGAGGGTGGTCCACGGTGTCGAATGCTGCAGAGAGGTCGAGTAATATGAGCAGAGTGTAATGACATGTCATGTGTTGTTGTTCATCTGAGGTTGTATTTACCTAATTTTAATACCTGCTAAGGAACAGATTATTGTTATTATGTCCTGATATGTAAACCCATAGAATTCAAAGAGCGGGTACTTTCTTTTTCACACGTGTGTGTGTGTGTGTGTGTGTGTACATACATACATCTCACATAACTGCAAATTACCAGATATTCCCTCCTTACAATTTCAAAGCCATCAAAATATACACTATACTCACTTAACAAGTGTGGATCCATGCTGGTAGTGGGCAGTGCTCCCCTGTCCATGCTGGTAGTGGGCAGTGTGCCTCTGTCCATGCTGGTAGTGGGCAGTGCTCCCCTGTCCATGCTGGTAGTGGGCAGTGCTCCCCTGTCCATGCTGGTAGTGGGCAGTGCTCCCCTGTCCATGCTGGTAGTGGGCAGTGCTCCCCTGTCCATGCTGGTAGTGGGCAGTGCTCCCCTGTCCATGCTGGTAGTGGGCAGTGCTCCCCTGTCCATGATGGTAGTGGGCAGTGCTCCCCTGTCCATGCTGGTAGTGGGCAGTGCTCCCCTGTCCATGCTGGTAGTGGGCAGTGCTCCCCTGTCCATGCTGGTAGTGGGCAGTGCTCCCCTGTCCATGCTGGTAGTGGGCAGTGCTCCTCTGTCCATGCTGGTAGTGGGCAGTGCTCCTGTGTCCATGCTGTTAGTCGGCAGTGCTCCTCTGTCCATGCTGGTAGTGGGCAGTGCTCCCCTGTCCATGCTGGTAGTGGGCAGTGCTCCCCTGTCCATGCTGGTAGTGGGCAGTGCTCCTCTGTCCATGCTGGTAGTGGGCAGTGCCCCTCTGGAGGTGCTGAAATAAGAGGTTCCTTGATTTATATTTGTTGGATGACAGCTGTGCCTGTATAAAGGAGAAGAAAAATGTAATTAGTATGATCTGTTTTCTTGAACAAATATACAGCATTCAGTAACATCTTTGAAACTTAAGATTATTAATACAAAACAACCCCAAAGTAGTCTGAGACAGGGCCACCAAAACCCACCTCTGGTCTATTCTCAAACAGGAACTTCATTTCAAACATAGCAAAATACATTAATGGTTCAGGATTATGTTAGAACATAACTATCTCGTTTACAAAGCCACAGTACAAGCGGTCCTCGGTTATCCGCCGAAATCCATCCCGCAAACCGCAGTGAATGGTGGACCTTTGGATTGCGGATCCAATGTTAATCCGCAGCCGTGAGCGGCGGATAATCCGTTCCGACATCAGATAATGCATTCAGCAGAATACATTATCTGGTGGCGAATAATCTGTTCGACGGATGAAGGATCACCTGTATAAAGAGTACAAGATCAACAGCCATAAGAATAGCGGTTTTCTTGGTGCAACATAGTAACAAACTGTACTGTTCTACAGAATGAATAAAAAAGCAGCTACATCTGGTGCTCAGAGACACTGAAATGCTCCCGATACTCTCTCAGGTCTTAACTATAGTACTAGATAACCTACAAAAAAGCGCTCAACCTATTATAAACAAATGTGCTACTTACAATATACCTGTGCACAACACCTAAATAATGTGATAAGCACTAATACAAATATAATTATTGAAGTGATGAAATATGCCAAAACAAACCAGTTGGTAACTTATGGGATGGCAGCCATAGGACAATAAAACAAATGTATCCAATGATTTGTTATAATACAATGATGAAACGAGGCAAAAAAGTCCTGGCGCAATATAGCGTAGTGAATACCAGTCCTTGCTTGAAAAAGAAAGCATTCTCAATCACACTATTAGCCTTTTCTTGCAAACGCTGGTCTTGTACTTCTGTTATGACAACCAATACTACCTCCAGATATGCGGCACGGCCATGGAAACCAGGTTCGCACCAAGTTATGCCACCATCTTCATGGGTATGTGGGAGGATGACCACATCTGGGCCCACATCCCGTTTGGTGCGAACCTGGTGCTTTGGAAACGTTCTACAGACGACGTGCTGTGTTTCTGGAGGGGGTAGTGAAGAGTATCTCAACACCAACAACTGGAACTTGAAATTTTCCTTTAATAGATAAAATCTCAATAGATTTTTTGGACCAGTCACTGTTTGTCGAACAGGGAGCAAACGAGACAAAAACCTTCTATAAAAAGGTTGATACTAATACCTATCTTTTGGCCTCAAGGCCACCTTGAGAAAGCGTCACTAGACGTGAAACGGCTGTCAGTGCGCTACGCCATTACGTTAGTCCAGACCATGTGTCCCCAGAAACTACAGAGTATTAAGCTGTAGGTTAGACAGAGCACAACTTGGCTTCATATGTGCTCCCTGAGCATAGCGAGGGAGGAAAGTATTATAACCGGCAACTCATAGCTATATGAGAAGTTAGCAGAGCTGTTGAGCACAACCATTCCACACAGAGTTTTGGACAAATGCCAAATAATACTGATGCACACAGACGCTACAATTTGTATGTGAATGATTTACATGTGGGCTCATTTGGCATATACATGGAACACCAGTGCAATAAAGACTAGCAAGATGAGCCATGCATGCCATTTTCAAGCCATATAATTGAGTTACACGAAAATCTAGGAACTCACAACTAATGAATAAAAAGATCAGCTGCTAGCCAGCCTCTCAGAGAGCATGTGTACATCAATGGGTGCTTCAAACACAATATATATGAAGGAAAAGCTGATATCCTTACCTTCAAAGGTTACCTGATGTCAATGGCTTAAAGCAGCTTTCTTTGTAACTGTGCAGCCCCAGCATTTATAAATGTTAGAGACCACGTAATATATCTGCCAAGATGGCATATTAGTCTGAAGTCTCTGCAGTACAAAGCAATTAGCTGCATTATATTAACAGTAGCTAAGATCTAAACACTGCGAGTTCCAATAATAGAGCCTCACTATTTGGTACTCTGTCTAACTTGAGCATTTAAAACGTTATCTGCTCTACATGGGCTATAAACATGGTAGCTTTTGTGACATTGTATTTAACAATGCCATTCCTGTTACACAAGGATTTTAATTATTGATATCACATTCTCAGTCAGTGGCAAACATCACTTTATGTCTTATTGGGAGTAGCTAAACTCAGTGGTACTGAGAATATTAGATACACTGCACTCCCATCCAGTGGCGATTTCGCTTTTAGATAAAACGGAGCTATAGTATTTAGTCCCAGAGGACGGCAGGAAGATCATTATTACTTTTCTACCCTAATACCCAAATACAACAGCCCGTTAACACTATTATGGAATAGTGCTGAGATACATATATGGCAAGGTGATATACTTTCTGTTGGTTAGACCACCTAAATGTTATATTAAAATACTAATAAAGTTTAATTTATTCAGCATTACATTATTGGGAGTGCTACCATAGGGGCCACCTTTTCTACACCTATTTTTTCTTGATAGGTATCCTTTGTTCAAATGTAATCAGCCCAAGCACCCCAATTACTATCAGACAGTAGCGAGTATTTTCCCCTTCCTTGTATTTGGCCTCAAGCCACCATCATTCTAGATGGATCAAAAACATTCCCCAAGACCAATTTTTAAGAACTAAGCGGAATTGCTCTCAGACACAAGTGTTCGAACAACAGGCAAAGGATCCAAGTAATAAATTCATTGAGAGATTACAGCTATACTAACATCTCCACAGCTTTAGAAACGGTGAGGAAAATAGACAGAAATCAACTTATTACCATGCAGGGAAAAAAGAAAAAAATAGTATCCAGTGATAAAGAATTTGTTCCATTCATCACGAAATATAATGACATGGCACCAGAGGTCTCCAAAATTCTGAAAAAGCATTGGGAAATCTGATTGAGTGGCCTCAAACTTAATACTATCCTTCCAGAAAAACCACAAATTATTTTCAAAAAAGCAAATAATTTAAAATAAGATAAAAGACACTCTAAAAAAGATACCATAACTAAATATCACCTTAAAACAAATGATACTCCAGCTGCTAAACAGAGACCAGCCTCAATTAGCACCAACTCTAGAGAATACACTAAAGCAAAAGAGAAGGAGC
>NC_134498.1:12918491-12930991 GCF_040206685.1 Ascaphus truei
TTTTACAGTTCTAAAAGACACAGGGGAACCAGAGGAGAAAACACCAATAAGCAAAAAAAAGACCAAGAGAGGAAAAAGAGGGAAGCAAAATTGGCGACCAAAAAGACAACACTAACTACAGTTTTTAATTTAAGTAAGAAAGATTTAACAATTCCAGAAAATAAACCTATTGCCAAAGGATTAAATGTTGCCCCCACAGTAGGAACTAATGGTTTTAACTTATTTATTGACGCAAACAAATTTATTAGACAGCTCGCACTAAAAAGATTTTTTTATGAATAAAGATGCAGTGAGTAGGGAGATGAATCTTATTAAGAACACCGTGGGAACTAACCAGTCAATCGAAAATATTTTCGAGGCAGATAATGTTTTTATACACTCCAAATTAAAAAATGAATCCACATTTTATCCTAGTGGGGCCAAAGGCCATTCTCTAGAGATATATCAACAGGCTATCACCAAAGACTTACAACTTATGAGTCAAACCCATAATAGATTCAAAGAGAACTTAAGTATTAAAGAAAAGGAAGCCTGAGACTTCCGGTGACGTCAGCGCAGATGGTTTGCTGAGGAGATCGCTCTGGAGCCCTCCGGTGTATAAGCCACAAGTATAGTGCCAATCGGAAGGAAAATACCATATAAAGCAACCGGAACAATGAGCAGAAAGCCGAAAGGGCCCGCGCAGCAGAGTGTTACAAGCTATTTCATGCCGTCGCATAAGCCGCCTGCCAGCATCGGCCCGATCCAAGATGGCGGCCCTGAGTCCTCGCTAGAAAGACCCAAAAGCATGCCTGAGCAGGACATCAGGAGGGACCACCCAGAGATCACCAAGGATTACTTGGAGAATCTATTTCTGAAGATGCGCCAGGGATTTCAAGAAGATCTCTCTAATGCCATCCACACGCTCAGAACAGATATGAACGTGCTAGCTGGGAAAACAGACTCCCTGCAGAAGAAGGTGGAGGACATAGAACACTCCTACTCCCTAGCAGAGGATGAAATAAACAGACTAAACTATGAAATTCGCTCTCTAAAAGAGAACGCAGAGGAACAAGAAAATAGAGACCGCCGCCAAAACCTCCGCGTGCGATACATTCCGGAGGCAGTAGAGGCTACCCACCTACAGCCATACCTGAAAGACCTGTTTACTCACCTGGTCCCTGAGTTGGAGCAGGAACAACTGGAACTAGATCGAGCACACAGGACCCTGGGCCCGAAATCTTCAGACCCTAAGAGAGCCAGAGACGTCATAATCCGCTTTCATTCCTATACAACAAAGGAAAAAGTGCTCTCAGCCAGCAGAGAAAGAGGTGAGGTACAATTTCGTAATACCCACCTGGAAATTTATAGCAACTTATCTAAAGCGACAGTGGACAGGCAAAGAGAAATGCGGCCCCTTACACAAAAACTAAGGGAAGTACATAAAGTGAGATATAGGTGGGGCTTCCCCTTTAAATTGATGGCGCAGGCGGGGGGGGGGGGGGAACTCCACGTGGTGTCCTACATGGAAGATGGCCCCCCGATTCCTAAGGGCCCTGGGGCTCTAACACACAGGTGATGAAGCGGTGTCTGAAGGAGCAGAAGAAGAGCAGCCCAGCCAAGGACCGGCGAAAACACCAAGGACATCCCAACGCCTGGCTTCGCAGAGGAATCCGACGAATGAAGAGTAAAGAGGAACAGCAGAGCAGTGGCCGTCGCTCCCACCCCCCCTCCCGCAGAACCGCGGCAACGTGAAACCCCGCAGAGCAATCTTGCGCTAGCCTCTGCAACTTGAAACGCAGACCTGCTGGCGCAGGACAAACACCCCGCCACAGAGTTTAGTGGATTAACCTATCTGCCATCTTCAAACCACTCCCCCCACGCCCGCAGAGAGGAGGGAGCACACAGCGAAGACAGAGCTAAACCTGTGTCCTTTCAGATGCTTATTTACAAAGTTCAACCTGCTAGCTCGTTGTAGAGCTATGGAGGTAATAGAAAACCCACGAGTTTCTGAAGAAGGGGACTCATGCCCAGTCGTGGTCTGGTGAGAGGGAAGACGTGAGTAAAAGAGTCTCCAGATAGGGCCTAAGGGTGGGATTGAGAGGGGATTGGGAGGGGGAACAAGGGGGACTGGGGACTACCAAAAGTTATCCTGATTAAGATCAGGCTCAATCTAAAAGTTTAAACACCAATCTCCCTAAAACGGTAACACTGGGAAAATTCTCCGATAAGAAACTCTGCTCCACTTATTTCAAGTTAAAATCACTGTAAATGTCAAAACCAGTTCTATATGTTAACCAATGTTAATCCTCTGGCACCACCTTGTGGTGAACTCCAGAAATGATGATAGTGATGGGACTCTCATAGTGACAGAACTAGAAGGAAAATAAAAATAAATTCCAGATGTACATAATCCCTAGGAATAACCAAATTCTATGTTATACCTAAATATTTTATTTCCTGATGTCATTGTCCTGTTTTATATTATGTCATATTTTTCCAGGTTAAAGTTATGGCTAAATATTAAGCTCCCTAGAATGGGAAAATGGAGAAGCCTTACAGTGGAAAGTCTACACTAGCTATATCAAGTTAAACTTATTGTAAATGTCAAAATCTGTTTGGTAGGTTGAACAATGTTAAGCCTTTAGCACCACCCTGTGGTGAATTTCGGTTTTATAATGTGTTAAGTTGTTGTTTTACATTGCCATGCATGGCTCCGATTGGTTCTGTGGATACCCCCGAGGGGAACGCGACTCATGGAGAAGTCTCCAGAGGGCAATATGCCCAAATTCCTCACCCTTAACGTGGTGAGGGTTACTATGTTAGGGCGCAGCTATCGCTCACTTTCTCTTTTCTTTTCCCTTTCTACTACCCTCCTTTCCCCCCCACCCCAGGTGATCATTCCCCCCTCTCCATACCAGCCCCCCCCCAGTACAGATCAATTCGAGTCCCGAGAAATTAGAGTCACAGATACCAATAAGACACAAGGATTTCACCTAGGCAAACACACATTGGAAGAGCATAGGTCGCCCCACCACCTTGGGAAAGTGGAGGGATCACAAGGCCTCATCCAAACAAAAAAGAAAAATGGCCAATAAAACATCACTAAAAATAGTATCTCTAAACGTAAAGGGGCTGAATTCTGTAATAAAGAGAAAACTTGCCCTACAAGAACTTAAGAAAACAGAAGGAGATATATTATTCCTCCAAGAGACTCACTTTAACACTACATCCCCCCCAAACACATTCAAAAGAATCTATCCTCAAGCATATTACGCGCCCTGCACAGCAAAAAAGAGAGGGGTAGCTATACTATTCAAGCATAATATCCCATTTACTTTAAACAAAGAGGTTTCAGACCCGGAAGGCAGATATTTAATTCTATATGGCTCTCTCACAGGGGTAGAAATAATTTTAGTAAATGTATACTCCCCAAACGAAGGCCAAGCGAAAATTCTGAGGGATTTATGTGATAGTATATCCCCCCAACCAAAAACTACACTACTGTTGGTAGGAGACATGAACATGATAGCAGCCCCAGAACTAGACAGAGCAAGCGCACAAGGAACACCACACCCACGCACTACAGAAAAAAATGCTCAAGAATTTAGAAACATCCTAAAAGAGTTCTCACTTATTGATATTTGGAGGGCGCAACACCAAGGCCAGCGGGATTACACGTTCTTTTCACCCCCGCACCAGACCTATTCGAGTATTGACTACTTTCTGGGCACCAAAGACATTCTCCAGGCATCCTCCCAGTCAGACATAGGTTCTATATCATGGTCAGATCACGCTCCGGTGTCATTGGTACTCTCTCTCTTTTTGTAAAATCAATCAATACACTTGGAAACTAAACGACTCTCTGCTAAACCAAATGGATGTAGAAATTGACATTAAACAAAAGCTCAGAGAATATTTCACGCTGAATAAGAGCTCAGTAGAGTCACCAGGAATGTTATGGGAAGCCCATAAGAGGAGCTATCATTTCCATAGCATCATACAATAAAAAAGCTAAGCAAAAACTATATAATGAATTAGCTGAAAAAGTACAGCTCCTGGAACAAAAACATAAAATAATCCCTCAAAAAAATTATTTCAATTACTAGATAAAACCAGATCTGAATTTAAACAGACTCAACTACATGAAGTGGAGAGAGCGTTAAGGTGGACCAAACAAAAGTACTATGATAAAGGTAACAAAGCCGACTGACTATTAGCGTCCAAACTTAGAGGTCTGAGAACCAAAGCGCAAATCTCAGCTATCCAAACTAGATCAGGAGAAAAAACATACAATCAGAAGCAAATAGCAAAAGAATTCTCCGACTTCTATTCTAAATTGTACAATCTAAACTTCCCAAAGAATCGATCCTCTGGATCAGCAGCTATCTCCGAGTATTTGGAGAAATGTAAACTTCCAGAACTCACAGAAGAAAATATTCTAGAATTGAACAAAGATATAACACAGGAAGAATTATTAGAAGCTATTGAAAGCTAGCAAAACGCCGGGCCCAGGTGGCTTCTCAAATCAGTACTATAAAAAATTTAAGAAGGTGTTATCCCGTATATGCTGGATATGTTTAATTCATTTCTAGGGGGAGCGGCTATACCGACAACAATGTCTAAAGCAAATCTAGCAATCATACACAAGGAAGGGAGAGACCCATTACAATGTGGTAACAATCGCCCCATTGCCCTCCTTAATTCGGATTTAAAACTTTTCAGCAAAATTTTAGCAAACCGACTTACCCCAATACTACCCAGTTTAATCCATATAGACCAAGTCGGGTTTGTTTCGGGAAGACAAGCCTCTGATAATACTAGAAAAATGATCAATCTTATAAGGCTATCCTGTTGAGTCTAGACGCAGAAAAAGCATTTGACAGGATAAGATGGGACTTTTTAGATCAACCTCTGATTAAATTCGGATTTAGGGGCCAATATTTAGAGGGAATCAGAGCCCTATACAAAACCCTCACAACTTTCGTAAAACTCCCAGGAGGAGATTCAAATCCCATAAAAATTAACAATGGTACCCGGCGGGGATGCCCCCTGTCTCCGCTTCTATTCGCCCTCTCCATTGAACCCCTGGCAACTACAATCAGAGACAAAAAGAATATTAAAGGAATTGAAATTGGAGAGACAAACTACAAAATATCCCTTTTCGCCAACGACATTATCCTAACCCTGTCCAACCCCTTGATGTCCCTCCCGAATTTACATTCCCAACTAGACCAATTCAGTAAAATTTCGGGATATAAAATTAACACGGACAAGTCGGAGGCATTGAATTTGTCATTAACAACATCCGAAGTTATGTTGCTACAAGCAAACTTTAATTATAAATGGAGCTTGACAAAGTTTAAATATCTGTGAATACAGATAGCGAGTTCCTATAAATTCCTATACCAATACAATTATCCCCCCCTTTTTGAAAGGATAAAAAAAGATCTCCAGAGCTGGAACGAATATCAAATTTCTTGGCTAGGAAGAATAGCCACAGCTAAAATGAATATCCTGCCAAGACTCCTATATTATTTCCAGACTCTACCAATAGACATCCCACTTTCCAACTTAAAAATATTCAGAACAGAATTTTCCAATTCATCTGGAAAAACAAAAGACCAAGGGTTGCTATATCAATTTTGCTAGCTCCAAAGGATTGCGGAGGTTTGGGAGTTCCGGATATCACTAAATACTATTTGGCGGCCCAACTAAAACAAGTAATAATGTGGAACAACGATCCAACTACAAGTTGTTGGCTTGGGATTGAGTCGACCTATGCGGGACCTCTTTCTCTGCCGGCCGCTCTTTGGGCCGAGGGGGGGGGGGGGGGAAGAGAGACCTTCGCAGAGAAATTAAAACTGGGAGCAATGAGGTGTACATGGAAGATATGGACTAGAAACAAGGGGAAATATCACCTGGCATCTTCCCCCACACTATTGACCCCTATATTTAGCAACCCCGAGTTTCTTCCAGGCTGTCTCCCAAAGGGACTTAGTAAATACAAAGAGCTAAAGATGGTAATAGCCGATGATTTTGTATCAAAAGGTAAGATTCTACCACTCCCAGATTTAGAGAAAAAATATCAAATTACAAATTTACCCGTATTTGGCTTCTTACAAATTCGACACTATTCTCAAAAGACTCAGTGTTTTCGGCACTAACAAAATTTGAGAGACTATGCAGAAGAGGCTACTACTGTAAAGGTCTGATTTCAGAGGTATATCTGGGCCTGGCGATAACCGCAGCACACTCTAAACATAGCTATATGCTAAAATGGGCAGAAGATTTAAATTTAGATTTAGATAGAGACGACTGGGAGGATATCTGGGAAGCAGCCTCCAAAACATCAATTTGTACCACAATAAAGACATACAATACAATACAATAAAAGAGAATATATATAAAATCTTATTTCATTGGTCCTAACTCCGAATAGGCTGAGCCAGATTTTCCCCGGGTCCTCAGATTTGTGTTGGAGAGGATGCGGGCAAAGAGGAGACATGGCTCATATCTGGTGGAATTGCCCAAAAATTCAGGGGTTCTGGATCATGATACAAACAATGATACGAGAACTCCTGGGGGTGGAGATAGAGGTTGACCCACTGTCTTTGATATTATCTAAACCAATAGAGTGCCTACAACCCCAAGTGAATAAAATGATAAACCATGTCCTTACAGAAGCCCGCTGCTCGATTGCCGCTGCATGGAAAAAGATCAACGCTCCCTCCAAACAGACAGTAATGAGACGAGTCAGGGAAATAAAGGTAATGGAACTCCTCTCGGCACAACTTAGCCAAAAGGTAGATAAATTTCACAAGATCTGGGAAATTTGGCCAGAAGATTAACAATCTTATGAGTTGACCATCGAAGGCCAGAGCTGATAACTCCTCCCCCACCCCCCGCCCCCCTTCTCCTGTTTATCCACACCCCTCATTCCTTGCTCTATTCTCCACTATCCTTGAACTTCTCTCAGAGAGATACACAAGGAAGCGGCTGCTTCCGCAATAAGTCGTGAAAAAGTTTTGTGGATCGCAACAAAAGAAAATAGATATATAAGAAAATAAGACAACAAAGCATTGTCCATGTTTAAATGTACTATTTAATATTTTCTCTTCTTTAGATTGTGAATTTGTAACAGATATATGTAAAGACTTATTGTATGATGTCTATCTCTCGAAAAACAATAAAAAAATTGAAACAAAAAAGAAAAAGAAAAGGAAGCTCTAAAATCTCTTATGGAAGACAGGACCATCACCATAAAACAAGCTGACAAGGGAGGCGGGGTGGTGATTTTAGACACCATATCCTATCTGAAAGAGGCGGATTCTGTCTGACACCAACACCTATGAAAACCTAACCGTTAATCCCTCAGTTATATTTAAGGAGAACAATCCCACCTTTTGGAAAAGGGTAGAGATTTGGGAATCTTGGACAAGAAGGAATATGACTACCTTAACACCACAAATCCATTAACAGCGGTGTTCTATTTCTTGCCCAAGATCCACAAAGACATCAATCCACCCGGTAGACCCATTATCTCTGGGATAGGATCTCTAACATCCAACCTCTCAGAGTACGTTGATGTATTTCTGCAGAGGTATGTGACAACCATGAGATCCTATCTCAGAGATACTACCCAGATCCTGAGCATTCTGGGAGGAATGCAATGGGAGCAAGGGTACACTTTGGTCACATGCGATGTGACCAGCTTGTATACAGTTATCGATCATAAGGATGGCCATAATGCAATCAAAAGAATTTTGGTAAACGACAAAGATATGCGAGCAGAACAGACTCAATTTATACTAGATAGCATTGAGTTCTTATTGATCCATAACGTCTTCTGGTTCAATGGGGCACATTTCATACAAAAATGCAGTATCGCCATGGGGACCAGGTTTGCACCTAGTTCCGCAAATTTATTTATGGACATATGGGAGACTGATACCATCTGGTCAGACCACCCCTTTAGCGCAGACCTGGTCGTATGGTGGCGGTACAAGATTTCCTTGAATATATCAATACCAACCGCCTTAACTTAGTACTCACCTCAGAGTATAGCCAAAAATCAATAAACTTTTTCGATCTCACAATTTATATTGAGGGGATACTCAAGTCAAAAACCTACTTTAAAGCGGTAGGTTGTAACAACTATCTTTTAAGGACCAGCTGCCACCACCAAAAATGGATGGAAAATATCCCAGCAGGGCAGTTCCGTAGGCTACGCAGAAACTGCACCGACATCACAGTATTTAAAGAACAAACTGAAGTATTAAAACAAAGGTTTATAGATACAGTAAAACAGAACAAAACTGGAACAAGATGTAGAGAGAACAAGTATACTAAATAGACAAGATCTACTTAAAACTCAAGTGAGAACACGGCCCACAGAATTTGGGGTCTCCTTTCTTACTCAGTTCAATAAAGACTCAGAGAAAATAAAACGGAAAATTAACAAACACTGGCATTTGTTGCAAGACGATCCAATCCTAAAAGACCATCTGCCCTAACGCCAAGGGTAATTTTTAAAAAAGCAGCCAATATAAAAACAAAATTGGCACCCAGCGTATTCAAACAAAAAGATGTGGATACAACAGGGAACTGGCTTTCACGAGCCACAGGATTCTATGATGTACCAGCTGCAAAGCCTGCAGACAAGGTTCTTCTGATAAAAACAAATTCAGATCTAACAACACAGGCAAGTGTTTCACCATGAAGCATTTTATAAATTGCAGAACTAGCCACGTCGTATATTTGCTCGAATGCCCATGTGGTCTACAGTATGTGGGACGCACGGCTAGGCCGCTGCGTGTCCGTATACTGGAACACATGGGAAACAGTCGACGGCATTTGCTTACACACAATGTATCCAAACACTTTTGCATGTACCATTCCGGAGATCCATCTGGGCTGACTTACAGAGCCATTGAACTAGTACCTCAAAATTGGCACGGGGGAAATAGCCTCACACGCTTGGCTCAGCGAGAATCATATTGGATCTACACACTCCAAACCATGTCCCCTGTGGGTTTAAATGTTGGTATCGACATAGGGGCTTTTATTTAGTATATACCATGGGGTGTGTAGACACTTTTATGGAGCCAAGCAAGCTGAACCACCCACTGTTCTGTAGCTTTTTTTTAAGCCTTTTTGGATTCCCATTGCATTACATTTGTTCTTTCTACATTTTTTACCTTTCTATCTTTTGCATTTTTTATCATGTGCATTATGTATCTGTTTTATCTATTTTATTTGTGCTCTTAATACATTTAAAATTCTTTTGGTTTAAAAATGTGAAAGATTTTAAACACTGATTAGTGTTTTAACCATGACCCTGTTGTACTAACTCATTGCATTTTTTAATTCTAATTTCAGACCTACAACTACATAATATCTATGTTTGCGGCAGTTTCTTATATATCGCCTTTTTTATGTATCGCCGTTTTTATGTATCGCTGTCCCCAATTTTTAAATTGAAAACTAGTTTTTTATTTCTCTTTACACACTCAGCAATAACCCCAATTATTATTGTTTAAAGTGTCACCCTAACTATATTTATATCCATGGTGTTATCCCAACAATGTGGCATTTTGTCCACCCGAGGACTCTCAAGAGCTGTAATATTGTTGCCTCTGATGGACCATCATTATTTGATCTTAATTAAGACTTAGAATCGCTTTTCTTTTTCATTTCTATTGCGGTACTGATTTGTGCATGTATTTATTTTGATTTATTCTGATCTGTATACCATATTATGCTAAGACTATATTGGTGCCTCCAAACGAGATTTCAGTCACACAGACTTTAAAAGTGAATATTCTCAGCCTACACCTGATTGTAACTATATAAACCAACCAACATCCCCCAACGCTGATGGACCTGACAAAGCACGAATCAGTGCGAAACACGTTGTCCTATGAGTGTGGACCTTTTTGGACTCTGGCGGCTTCTGTACCCTAAATAACCCAAGTGATTTAGAACGGCGCTAAACAACACAATGTGCAAAATTCATAATGAATAAGGTGATGTGAATAATAAAATAAATTGTAAGGTGAATTAGAAAAATTCTCGACCTTCAGAGGGAAATGTACACAATCCCTATGGTTACAGTATAGATCCAGGGTTTGAAGGGAGCGAAATTTCAGGAACACCCCAAAACAGAAAAGAAAAAATAATGGTGCAGTAGAATCACAGGTGACTGGTATAACAAGACTTGGCTCGTATAAAATGCCCACTTACAAACAGTAAGTGGAGAATCAGCATGTAACGTGGAACAGAATATGCAGGAAATCAGGAGGGCTTCCGTACCCTACCAGTTTGCGACTGACTCCTTCATTGAACTCCGAACGCAGCAGACAGCGGAGCTCATGGCAGCAGGCAAAACGGAACAGCCACACCTATCGGCTTAAACCCACAATATGAGAGGTTTTACTATGTTTGTTTTTATTTAGCTTTTGAATAAATACGGTATCCTAACTTATACGATTCTGGATATTTGTGGCACACACGGGATACCCAAATCTGAGCGACTGCAAGTACGAGCATATGTGGGAGAACGTTCTGAAGACACTTAACTCCAGTTAATTAATTATCCACTGTGGATAATCCTGGACACGATACATAAAGCTTGGTCCCCTGCAGACGCACTTACTAGAATTCTCTCCTACTGTCTCTATACCTTCTCCTACCTACCAATTAGACTGTAAGCTCCTCGGAGCAGGGACTCCTCTTCCTTAATGTTACTCTTATGTCTGAAGCACTTATTCCCATGTCCTGTTATTTATATTATTTGTTATTTATATGATTACAACATGTATTACTACTGTGAAGCGCTATGTATATTTATGGCGCTATATAAATAAAGTCATACAATACAATACTGTCAAAGATACCGTTTGGGGCTGTGACTCACACACGGCCGTGTGAGTCAATATTTATTATTTGATCACTATCCCTCCATCCTGGTATCACCGCTGCACCTGACGCAATTAGAAGTGGAGCACTTAGGCCTGGGTCCCGCTGCTTCCGACGGCCCGCGCGGCAGCGGACCACCAGCCCCTTTCCTCTAGTGTGGAGGTCGCCGCTGGCTCCTTACTACTTGGCTGACTGCGTCCTGTGACGCGTCAGCCGGCCGATGCTGCAAGCTCCTAGTGATTTGCAGCTCTGATGCGTCACGTGGTGCGGCAGTCAGCCAATGAGGGAAGGAGCTACAGATGGGAGGCGGCTTGGGAGGGGAGCAGGGAAGGAGCTGCGGGGGAAAAAGTGTGAGTGTATATGTATGTGTTGTGTGTGGGGGTGGGGGTGGACAGCACCACGATCTCAGACCTGGCAAAGTTTACCACGCCCCCAACCCCGGCTCCCTACAGACCGCATATCGCGGTCAATTGCCTGTCAGCGCGCCGTCTGTTTGCAGTGCGGGCGCGCTGACTGAGGGAGCGGGGCCTTAGCCTTAGGCCTCGGCCATGTTACCTGCTGGTGTGCTGAGGCTCAGGGAAAGCGGGTGCTTTCCCTGGCCTTGCGGTTGCTTTCCCTGCGCGCCGTCAGGGGGCGGGCCAGTGACGTCACGGAGCTGGTTCGCCCTCATTGGGCGAACCGCTCACGTGACCGGCCCTGCGCTCCGGCAAGCGCGTGAATTAAAAAATGACCTAAGACCTACGCTTCCGCGCGCTTGCGGAAGCGTAGGCGAGCCCCTACTAAAGCCGCTCTAATTGCGACTATAGGGGCTCAGTGCCAAGCATGAGCGAGCGTCAGCACGCTTCAGCGAGTAAGCGCTTACCATGGCCAAGGCCTTACGCTGCACATTCTGTGGGAGAAAATTATTTCCGAAGGAGATTTAAAATAAACCTTTTGCAGCACTGACTTACCGTGTAAGTCCCCTGTATTCTGCTAGTCTTCTCTAACCAACCCCCCCCACCACCACCATCACACTCCCATTTGCAGGCAGCAAATTATCTATATTTATATTAGTTCCGTCTGTATCACTTTCGTATCACTACTGACCACTGTATGTGTATTTCTTTTCACATGTCTCGCGCTCCCCTACTCTGTTTCCACCATTAACCCAAGGATCGTGGGAGATTCTTCACCGGGTTGAGCAGCAAGATACATTTCGGGCCAGTATTGTACAATTTGTACTTTTTTCCCTATCTGCTCCATCACGTTTATATTGTGTTATACACATACACAATTAGACACTCGAGGTTGGGAAGCGCCACAGACCCCCTTTTTTCTTTATATGTAAGTTATGAATCTGGGGAACTTGTGATAACCAGTGATCCGACTCCTGAGACAAAGATACCAATCAATGCCCTTTTCCTGCTGCTTTGCTGTGAGTGGTTAGTAGCTGAGAGTGAGCCCAGCTGATTTGGGAGTTACTGCGCAATGCTTCTGTTTGTATGTTATGTTCGCAGAACCATGCAGCTGTGAGGAGCCGGTGCAAGAAAAGGACTAATAGTGTGATGGAGAATGCTTTCTTTTTCAAGCAAGGACTGGTATTCACTACGCCATATTGCGCC